>NC_089859.1:16018803-16318803 GCF_036373705.1 Amia ocellicauda
GAACATCATAACTGAAAGCATGATAATGAAATATTAACACAGTTCATAAATAGTTTGTGTAGTTTGCAGTTTAAGAACAAAAAAAACTAAAATTTAAAATTAAAAATATATATATAAATACATTTGTATGTAAACTATTTACAATGATAGATTCATTGGTAAGTATGATATTAAGTTGTTGTTGCTATGGCAACAAAACTACAACATGGCTACCTTTGTATACCTTTATTGTGACATTTTTTCACATGTAAATTTAAACAATGTACAACAGCATTAACTTATTTAAAAGTAAGGGTACAGTCAGACAGTGTCAGATTAACAGATTGACTATTTTGTAAGAAAAGAAAATAATGAAAAAAAAAAAAAAATCATAAAAAAATTAAAATGAATCCAAAGGCCCGAACGGGAGATCAGATTGTGTTTTAATTTTATTTAATTTTTGTTTTATTTAATCATGGTTGTTTTTGGAGGTCAGATAATTTAACAATGAGGGACTCTATGTTTTGGATTTGGCATCTGAATTTTATAGCTACTGGACCCTGTGGTGGAGAAGGAGACTTGTTACTGATTCTCAGTTTGTTTTTGTTTTTGTTTAATCCATTTTAGTTTAGTTTAGTTTGTTTCCAGCTGCGGGAGCCTGAAGGACAGCTCCTTGTGACAACATTTAGTCTCCTGTCTTTGCGCGCTGTGGAAGACTGGAGGCAAATGTTTTGTCAAGGTTCATTCAGGTTTTCTACAGCTCTGATGGCAACAGGCCTCAAAAATGTTTTTAATAAAGAAAGAATAAAGTAGATGGCCTCCTGGTGTGGGCTTGGAGCCTCTCGTGTTGAATGCTGAAGCCAGTACTGGTCCCAGAATGCCTCTCTTTGATGTCTTCATAAAGTCTCCTTCTGGTTTCCCACCACCTCCCACAGTGTTGAAATATCTTGCTGAAGGTCAGGCGGCTCGGTTGGTGTACGAATGTGTGATATTCACCCTATTTGCACTTATGTACATAATTAATGAAAGTAATATTCAGAACTTATTTTGAATATTAAAAAAAGGACTGTATTGTTTGTTAATACAGCAAAGAGTTTGTTAAAGAGGTAGATGCTAATATGGCTTCGGAGGGTTTTCTTTTGGTTTGGTTTGTATTTTTTTCTTTGTTTGCTGTAGTTCTTTTTTCAAAGTATGACACTGCTTTGCTGTTATATTAAAAAAAAATGTATATTAAAAAAGGACAAAAAAAAGCTTTGTAGTTTGCCATAGCTTAAAAATATGACACACAGATCTATCCACACGGGAGCCTACTGCAACTGATGCCCCTAATGATTCTTAAGGCATACATTCTGTAGTCTTTCCTTTGGATTTACCAAGGAATCTATAACAGGAAAGAACTGCAAGTGTTTGTGTCAAGAGTCTCTGTGACCCCCCAGCGCACCAAGAAAAGTTGGTAGCAACGTGTACAACTTATTTGAGATTGGACTGCTCCTTTCCATTCTGGGGTTTTGTTGTTCATTGTGCAAGGACCTTACTGCCACCAGAAGCGATGTCTGTTTTAAAATGCAATCACTTTTTTGTGGACATGCACAGCTTATTTGTATTAAAAACACCTGACATTGAAAATACAACTTAGTGCTTTTGTGTTGCACTTTATTAGAAATACACCCTCTTCTCTTGCACTCTTCCTCTGGTGACAGGAGGACCGAAGCTCAGCTCCAACTTACCTTGGTGCAAACATCCATACAAACTCTGCTGTGAGACCGTTGGCAACATTTTCAGTGCTGTTGACCATGGTCTGTGAATGTATACCAAAGATGCCAGTGTAGGCACGAGATCAGTCTATTCCTTTATCCTACAATACATTCAAATTTGGATTTTATTTTATGCCCACGACTAAACTAATAATAGTGCATTTCAGTTACGAACCCGGAGAATAGCTTCATTATACACACAGGGATCTGGCTCTTTTTACTGGTGTTGCTAGTATTACTTTTTCTTGAATTAGTGTCAGACATTTTGATTGTTACAGTGATTGCAAACAGATATGGCTTTTCTGGTCATGGCACTTTCTAGATTCAGTTTAATAAAAAAAAAAAATCAAATGGCTTGGAAGACGTTGAACAGCACCCGTCAGTAACACTGCTGGTGTTCTTTGTGCCAGACCCCTCCCTGCAGGGTGTTCATTATGCAGCGAGGGGTCAAGCCCTATATGGGCCCTCACAGGTGGTGTGGTATATGACGGAAATTAAAACTGAAAACTGCATGATTAAATGTAGATGAATCAGCATCAGTGTGCAGTAGGAGGCCCTTACAGTGATTCATTAAAATTCAAGGAACTCATTTAAAAAAAAAATGTAATTATTTAAAAATTGTTTTATAATTGTTTATTTATTATTTCATTTTTTTTCCAGTTTAAAAAAACAACTATGTATGTGTATGTATACATGTGTGTATACATATATATATATATATCCAAACTCAATAACTGTAGTCTTTACATATTGAAACAACAACATCACCATGCACACGTATACAAATAAAACAATCCAGAAGAAGGCTCTGTTTGTGCGATATTGTACATTTGATGCTATTTTGATAGTGTTGGAAGCCAATAATTTTGTTGCCATGGCGCTTGTGTACTAGCAGAGGAGGAGAGCAGTCTTTCTGGGTTGCTAGGGCAGACGCCCCCTGCACCCCTGCTATTGGCTCAGCCTTCGTAGAGCCTGGGAGCCGCAGACCAACAGAGCCACACCCTTACCTGTGCAGGCGGAGTGAGAGGCGGAGACACGGCCGTTGCTCCTTTCATGAATAGGGATCTGGCCCCTTCACCGCCGCGACGTATGCTAGAGCACTTCCGGCTTTATGATTTTCCTCCTCTACTCTCCGCTGTGGGAGTGGGCCAGAGCCTGTGTGGAGCGGACAGACGCAGTGCATCACTTATGTGCCTATTAGACTTGTTACGGCGTGAACGCGGTCAGCTCTGTGCCTCCGTTAGTCTGTGGCCCAGCTTACGACCACCCCGATGGACACTCTAAATGGAGCCATAGCAAACTGGTGACGAACTGCAAGCTGCCCAGATGGGTTGTGTGGCCAGCGCCACTTACTGATCCTCTGGGCTAAGAGATGGTTCTCTTCATTTCCATGTTATTTTCTGCAGCCGCGCTTGGTGGGATGGCTACCCTCCCCTACATGGCCGTGTTTGTGTGTGTGTTCATCTTGTTCACTGTCCAGCAGTGAAGACTTTGTGGGGCTTCAGCCACGCTGGGTGACCTATATGCGAGGTCGGGGTTTAGTGCCTAGCAGCAACAAGCGTCCTGTAACGTTGTCTCAAAGCCATATCCGCCAGAGTCTTCTCTCCTCCACTGCTGTCCGCAAGAAAAAATAAATGCTTATGAGGTTTTTGTTTAGTTTTTTTTTTTTTTTTCTCTTCCTCTTTCTCTTGCTCTCTCTCTGTTATTAGCTGTAGTGCTTGTATGTGCTTTAGAATCGTGCTTCATGCTAATCTTTTCAGTATATATAAATATAAATATATATATATATATAAATATATATATTACTTCTGTTATTTTTTTGACCTTTTAATAAAGCACTAAAGTACAGCTGGTGTTGTGTGGTGTTTTGTCACTGAATACAGCTCCCTGTGCAGTGTTTTTTGTTTGACTGCATTGTAAGTCAGTATGAAACAGTTTACTATAATAATTTCCTACAACAGCTGTATGTATGTATGTATATATATATATGCACAATAATACACACACACATATTGTCTGCCATAGTGATGCTGTTTAGATGCAGCCCTTAAAACTCAAAATTTGCATGATCAAGATTTCTCTATCCCATTTACAGCATGTCCATAATCTGCATTTGCTAGGACTATCTGCGCTGATCTGTATTTTCAGGGTGATGCAGGACACTTGGCCCCTGTGCTAGTCAGAACAAAAATTGCCTGATTAGGCCCCTTGCATTGCTAAACACTGTTAGGATCGGCCAAGCAGGGAAGCAGGGAAATCTCATGCAAACCCCCCCCCACGTTAACATATTTTAGAATCGATAGTGCCCATCTAGTTTCTCCCACAAGGACCTGCTGGATCTTATGCAAGGATTCGCACAGCACACAATAATACAAGAAATCGGAGCCCACGGGAGAGATACAAGAAGAGTGTCTGTGCCCCTGCAATGCTCCTCCTCTTGGGCAGTGTAACTACAGTTCATTCTCCATGCACAACAGCAGCCTGCACTTCTGCAAACTTGTAACCGAGCCGAAACCACACACTTGGTTTCCAGGCCAAGTCCAATAGGCAGGCCGAATCGGCACAACAGGACCAGGTGAAGAAATGCAATGAGCTCCCAGCAGAAAGCCCTGCAGTGCTTGTGAACTTCAGAGGGGAAGAAGAGGAAGGATGTGAGGAGGACATGACTTGGCTTTGCTCTTCTGTAACTGGCATTTCAACACCAGAGGAAAAAAACTCGAATCTACTTCTTTTTTTGTGCAGATTCTTTTCATGAGGAAAGGAGAGAGAAATGTTGAACCAGTACAAATTCAAAACCTGTTTAATAATTAAGCACAGCTTGTTAGATTCATCTTCCTAGACAAATTGTAACCCACACTATAATTTCAAATGCATATTTATTTATTATGTACAAATTGTTGCCATTTTGGTTGCCACTTTCTGTATCCTTTAAGCAGACATTCTGCATGTCACAGCATGTACCACTTAGATATCACAATCCTTATTAAAAAACAAATTATTGCACCACAGCAAAAATGTGAGTAAGCTGTACAAATACATATATACACAAACTAAATATTTACAATGTGTTTCAGAGTATTTTCTCAAAAGATACTCCTAGTGTATACATTAAGGTTCATTTAAATAAATACAAATATTAACTTTTTTTTCTCTCCTTGTAGTCATAGATATGAGTGTTGACAACTGCACTGAAATATACAAGCTGAAATATGACTATACCACTGGAGTCATTTCTGCCATTACCAACCCGTATCACCTCCACAAGAAAAAGAAAAACGTTATTGTTCTTTTAAAATGCATTTGTCCGCAAGTATTCGTTCTCAGTCTTCCAGCATATAAAGGTGAATTACTGTAGTTCATGTTATATTTTGTAGGTTTTTTTGTTGTGTTCTGCTCTGCCATGTGAGCCCCAGAAAGGCTGTGAGGTTTAGAGGCAGAAAGGTGGATCTGTTCTTTATGCTGCATCAACGATGGCCATCTTGTTTTGGACACGCTCGAATATCTGCAGGACTTTGGCTTTGGGCACTGCCCCTTCTCTCAGGAATGACAGTTTCCCTGTGACAAGTAAAAATAAAGGGAGAGAAAGAAAGATAGAGGAAAGACATTGCAGTCAGTTCAAGGTTAATTTTCATTTTTTCCCCCCTTTGCTTTACTTTCTAGAATACACTGACACACACACATACCACACGGGTTTTGAGTAGAGAGAGAAAAAGGGGGAGTGAGGAGAAGAGTAGAGAAGGGGAAACAGGAGGAAAGATGAGTGGAAAGCTAACAGAAGGAAAGGTAGACGAGGCCCCCTCACCTTCGTCAATTTTGGTACAGATGACCACTGTGGAGGAGACCAGCTCAGTGGAGTCACCATCGCACAACACGCCGTCCACCTTGTGTCCCAGACGCCTGTGAGACAAGAGACACACCTGGCCATCAAGTACAGCACGCAAAACCAGTAATGCAAGGGGGCACTCTCCAGGATATCAAACACCTGTGTGATTGCACAGTAGGCCTGTATCACTGGGTGCTCACCTGTCTTTTTAGCTAAAGCAGGGAGGCCAGTAATTAATCAGTTACTTGGGTGGGACAAGATCTGGGGACATCTGTCGAGGTGGAGTTAATGAGAAGGAATGGGGTGTGCAGGGGAAGGCAGGGTGGTAACAGGAGGTGGTGGGGTAGGGATCAGAGATGGGGTATAGGGAAGGTGAAGGGGGGTTGGGGGTTAAGTGGTGATAGGGGTTAGGGAGGGTGTTGTAAGTGAGGTTGAGTGCACTCACGTGATGACCATGTCATGGTGTGTGCTGTCTGGCTCCCCACTGGGGTTGGCAGAGGTGATGGCCAGGGGCCCGGTCATGCTGAGCAGGTGCGTGGTAACAGTCAGGTCCGAGATGCGGATCATGATGCTGTCCTTGGTGCCTACGTAGTCATAGGCTGGGCCCACCCCTGCAGACGAGGGAGAGAGAGAGTTTCAGCCCTGATCTGGCAGCCAGAGATCTAGAGCTGGGTTGTGCTGGGTTGCTGCCATACTGCAGCACTGTGACTGATTACTGTAGTGCTCTGTTGCTGTGCTGTGCTACTCTGCCCAGCAGTGACAGACTCACCTAGTTTCTTCAGCCACTCTCCCTTCCTGACAATGCAGCCGATGCCCCCTGGGTAGACATTCCTCATGAACTCCCACAGCAGCGGGCTGAAGGGTGGGTTCACATCCTCCAGCTGCTCCAGGCTACCGATTGTCAGGCAGATTGGCTTCTCCATGGGACGGTCCTACCAGACAAAACAACCAATCAGGACCGGAAATGTGCTAGAATTTCAGAGAACACTGAGCATTCTGTTTTTGTTTTGTTTTAACTTATTCTCTTCCACTAATTTATCTCAGGCTAAAACAGAAGTAACCGTTTTGCTTCTTGGATGAGGACAGGGGTCGGGCAGCTTACTCACCTTGATGTTGTAGATGCGCTCAATGGCGGCTGGGTGCTTGCAGGAGGCGGCCAGTGTGTACACAGTGTCAGATGGCACCCCGCACACACCCCCGGACTCCAGAATGTGCGCAATGGTCAGCAGCCCACTGGTCTTCTGGGAAGTGGGGCAGGGGCAGGGCAGGGCATCTGTCTCAGACTTCTTGTTCCGCCCAGACTGGAAGGACAACACCACAAAACAGTCTGGTCACAAAGCAGCCAGGCTGGAAACGTAACCAAAACACCTAACTCCAAAATGCTGCAGCATCCGTGATTCGCAGACAATATTTCAGCTAACTTACACATAGAGTCAATAGGCTAGTGTCTGGCAGGGAAAGGGTGACTCTTTACACATTCACTGTAATTTCTTTATTTTAACCTGGCATGGTAGTAAGAGTTTCTTCCCTATGGTTCACAGAGACCATGATAATGAATTAACCTGAACTGACTTCTGTTTTATTTTATTATTTTTATATCTTTCCTTCTTTCTGTCTCTCCCAAAATAAGGGTCAGACTATACTCCACGTCTGCCAGTTTTCTGTCTCCATACCTTCATCAGCTGCGGCCCCATGGGAATTAGGTTCTTTTCGAACAGGTAGTTGGCGAAGGAAGCAGTGGCGCCATAGAGACACAGCACAGTGAAGAGGGCCAGGAACACTTCTGAGAGAGGGAAGAAGGAGCGTGAGAAGAGAGATGTATTCACTGCCCCACTCCTTTATTTATATTTTTATATATTTATACCGTGGCCCCCGCAGACACTCACAAGATCTGTCGCAGCAGAGTAGTGTCTCTGTAGCAATCAGTAATGCAGGATTGTTTTATTTCCACTGAGCAATGATGTCTGCACCCTAACGCACCGCAGGGAGGACTTGCATATTTTTCACCAACTGTTCTGTCCACATTACGGCTCTTGCATCAGTGCTGTGTGTGTGTGTGTGCGCACTGGACTTTTTCACAGGGTGTCTGATAATTACAGACTGTAGCTTATTTAAGTGCAATTTTTCATTCTTATTACAACTTTTCAAAATTGCACCTACTCCTGAGTAATCAACCACGTCTGAATGACTGCATGACCATGACCAATTGTATTGCAGTTCGACCTCAGCCAGAAGAGTGATGGAGGACTTGCACATCTTTCACCGACTGCTCTGTCCAAACTGAGGGTCGTGTGTGTGTGTGTGCCTGTATGTGGCAGTTGGGGTTTGGAGCGGAGGTGTAATTGTTAACATGGCGAAATGCAAGTGTTTTCCTGTAACTGACCTTCAAGAGGAAGTGGGAGTTTGTTCAGCGTGAACAACAGGAAGCAAACAATGAGCACCTCCATCATGGCTGTCAGGACCAGCATCACCACACTGAAGTAGCCAGCTGTGGGGGGTGGGGAGGACAATCACTGTTACACAACTTGTTGCGGGGACTGTGATATGAACAACATGCTGGGAAATAACCAAAACATTACATTTCAATGGCCTGGGTTTCTATCACAGTATATTCTACAGTGAGGAGTCACAATGCCAAACATAAAGATTTAGATAAAACCCTCATGGAACAAACATACATTTTAATATGTAGTAGGTGATGTGTGATCCCTATCTTTATCTTATGCCAAAATTGCCCCTTTTTTGTTTATTTAGAATATGTGGAATATATTTCAAATATTGATTTATCCTGTAATCCATGGATTCCCAAACCAATCCTGGAGGACCTGCTGTCCTGCTGGTTTGTGTACCAACTGACACCTTAATTGCTTACTTGAATCCTTAATTGAGCTGACAATACAATATAAGGCTCAATTATGTAATAAAGAGGTCGGTTGGAACAAAAACCAAGAGGACAGGGGTTCCACCAGGACCGGTCTAGGAATCCCTGCTTTAATCCCTACATTCATTTTATGTGTTGAAAATATACGGCAGAAATTGTACCTCGCCATTGGACATGTAAATAAATTTGCCTGTTAAGGGCACAACTGCCACTTACCCATGACGATGATGAAGCTGTTGATAACGAGAAAGGCCGTAGCGCCAGTGGTGAAGGCATGCAGAGAGGGCTCGGGAATGCTCATGGTGGGGCCTGGAAGAGGAGGAGGGAGGAAGAGACAGAATGGGCATCACAAGGTAGCATCACCAACGCACGTCTCCTCTCTCCACAAGTAATGCTCAGATTATAAACCATTTTGTTTTTCTTAAACTCTATGCAAGCAAGACATGGTAGAGGGATGGGCAGCTGCTAGAGGGACACACAAGCCTTACCTGCAAACCGCAGCCAGGTCCAGGCGGCCCAGATGGCGGCGTAGCAGAACGGCAGTGTGGGCCCGAACCGGCGGCCTCCTCGAACCTGCAGCCGGGCCACGTAGAGCTGGAGCACTGTGCCAGGAATCAGCACCCAGGGCACGGACAGGTAGTAGCGCAGAGGGAAGGAGCCAGAGATCTGGATGGCAGAGAGTGCAGCAAGGCCATTACACAGGAAGAACAGGGCATCCGGCAGCTGGGACCGCAGGTCTCGGGGTTCACAGGCGGCGGGCAGTGGCATGGCATAGGGGGTGAAGCAGCGCTTCAGGCCGAACAACACCTCCTGCAACTGTACCGCACTGACCAGTCGGGTACCCAGTGGGATCAAGGCCTTCTCTGCGATGGAGTTGACCAGGCTGATGAAGGAGATGCCCAGGCTGAGCACGGCATACAGCACGCAGGCCACCCCGAAGAACGTGTAGTGTGCCTGGCCACGGATCTGGGGCAGCGTGGAAATCGTGAGCAGGGCAAAGGCGGCATTGTGCAGGAGCTCTAGGCGGTTGCGGCACAGGGAGAACAGGCACAGCAGCAGGGCAGATGCCAGGAACAGCCATCCACCCAGCATGGCCGCCCGTGCCTCGCTGAGCTCCTCCCTCCCGTTGCTGACTAGCACCACTGAGGCCACGAACTCCTCCCAGCTCTGCACCAGCCAGTAGCCGCAGTGCAGACCAAACTTGGTGGCGTGGAAGATGTCCAGGCGCATGCAGGCGTAGTAGCTGGCCAGGAGCTGAGCTGCCGAGTTGATGGTCACCCAGAGGACTCCCACCTGGAAGGAGCGTGGGTAGCCGAAGCAGTAGAAGGCCAGGATGGCAGCGGACACCGTGTCACTCATGTTGCCCAGTGCCAGGGGCTCAGCATACGTGCTGTTCTTCTTCTTCTCCTCCTCCTCAGTGCCACGGCCTGCCTGCTTGCGCTGCGCGGGCTTGATCTTGGCGCCCAGCAGCAGCACGTCGAACAGCGCGTTGCCGAAGCCAGGCAGCACATGGCGCTGGTACAGCCCCTTCAGCAGCAGGGCCGCCGCCCCGTAGAAGCCGCAGCACACAATGACCATCTGAGTGATGCCCGACACCACCAGCGACCAGGTGGCAAACAGCCCCACTGCCTCAAAAACAAGCGTGATGGTGATGGCACCAAATACGAAGGGCATGATATAGTTGGCCGTGGCGGAGCAGAAGGACACAATGAACGCCACGCTGATGTAAGCCACCAGCCCCGCCAACGCGGACTCCTCTACAGGTGGGTGCGTGCTGTTGCTGGGGAGGGGCACACTGCCATTGCCAGGGAGGGTGAGGTTCCACGGCTCTGAACTCCCCAGCACGATCCGCGTCGCCCCGTAGCTGCCCCACAGTGCTGCAAAGGCCACGAATGTAGTCCCGGCCAGGTGGTCATACTTGCGGAAGGTGAGCAGCCCGGCCACTAGTTGCACAATGCCCCCGATCAAGATGAGGTGCACTCCTGCAATACACAGACACGGACATGCACACACCTGTCAGGCACAGCTGCACCCCACACTGCTTTACTATTTCTGGATTCTGTCTAGGTATACATAAGGTCATGTTTACAGCAGTGGTTCCCAAATTGCTGGATTTTATGATCTTATGCTCTGCTAGCTGACGCGTTTTGCTCAAACACTGTAAACGCATAAAGCAAGTCCGTCCTCACCCGCCAGCATGTTCTCAAGGCCCAGCGCTTGTCTGTCGGTGGCAACGCGCGCAAAATTCTGCAGCGCGACGTAGAAGGCGCTGAAGACGTTGGCAAGAAGACCCAGCACCGCTGGCTCGCTGTAGAACACTGAGGCGAATCCCTGCGCCATCCTGAGAGGGAGAGAGAGAGGGAGAAGAAGGGAGAGAGAGGGAGAGGGAGAGGGAGAAGGAGGGAGAGAGGGAGGGAGAGGGTGAGAGAGGGAGGGAGAGGGAGAGAGAGAGGGAGAGAGAGACTATTAACTTTAACTATCAGTGTGTGATACTCCTTAACCCCATAGCTGTTCATATAGTGCCAAGTGCGCTTTTTCAATTATGTGCTAAAGCATTTTTTTTTAATGGTGATATTAACTCACTTATTAAATTAGGTTATGTTTATGTTCATTTCTAATTCTATACTGCGTATTTTGCTTCTCCCCGCCACCAGCACGATTGCTAGTATCAGTAGTGATATTAATACCAATAATAATACAATAGTAACGATTGTAAATACTGTGGCATAAAGAATGCACCCCATATCGATGCTTTTTGTAACTAATACAGCACAGTTGAACTTGTTAACACGGAGATGCACCGGCGGCGCTTCCTCCCGCGGTGACAGATAACGGCAGAGGTGTGAGACCGGTTTGACTCCGGCGGGTAACGGGCTGCGGCGATACTGCGCAGTCTCAGTGCAGCAGCGAAATACCTGCAGAACACAGCAAGACTGCGAACTGCTGCAGCTGATGAATCTTTAACAGGCGCAAGTAGGAAGTTGTAAAGTATTTTCTTTTAATGTCACTTCTCATTTTAAATCCAAATATTTCACATGCCTGCTTTTTTTAACCAGTGAAACTAGAAATTAAGTGACCCTGTTACACAGATGGGGATTTAAATGGGACTAACTTCTTAATATGGCAAAATAAAAAAAAATCATTCTGAAAGTTCTTTAAAACTATCCCTTTAACTTTTATAACACCGTTTTACGCATACTTTTAATATAACGTGTAATTGTTAAAACGATAGTACCTTAAATAATACAATAATACCTTAAACAAAACCGGTTGTTGTGTTTTGATTTTAACATAACACTTGATCATGTTGGATTCACTATTATTATTATTATTATTATTATTATTATTATTATTATTATTATGAAATAATATTAAGATAAAACCTGGTATCAATCAAAACCGTATCCTTAAAAACAACGATCGAAAATTGCAGCAACAGAAGAAGCGAACAAAACAAGAATTTATGTCCTGTGAATAATTAGTATTTGTATTGGGGGTTGTGAGACAGACAAATAATACAATAATAATAATAATAATAATAATAATAATAATAATAATAATAATAATAATAATAATAATAATAATGCAAATCCAGTCTTTAAATCACATAAAAGTAAAAAGTCTCGAAATTAATTTAAAACAAAATGTACTTACCTGTGGTAGTAGGTGTGGAGTGTTTTGCAAAGTTTTAGTTTTGTCCTCCTCGGTGTGATGATGTGTCCAGCTCCTCTGTGCTTGTTCTTTGGGTGATGCTCAAGTGCCCTCTCGTCCCGGTATTTATACTCGTCATATGAGGAAATGCTGTGGCCCGCAGCTGCTCAAAGGTAACTGCGCTAGAGCTGTCAGAATCGCACAACTGTACACATTCATCCTATTCATCCCAGGGTTATAGGGGGTTTCGAAACGGTGTCCAGGATCGGGGTGGGGTGTTTTGTCGGACTTTTTGATTGCGCTGTTACTTCATAATCGTATTATTTTTAAGGAGGTGGGGGGGGGGGGGGGGAGAAAATACGGGGGGGCTGAAACCACCCTAAATACGGTCTAGCGACGCCCTGCAACCAGCCCAGTTGTATTGTGTGGACAATACAATATTTTGCATAAGGAGATACATTGTTTAGAAGCTAACATAATATTTTCTTTTAGCTATTTATAATTTCCATTTGCTATTGAACTGGATATTGTATTATTATTATTCTCATCATCCTGCCATTTTACCAGTAAATGGACAATTACATAATTTTACTTAAAAAGCAACGTACAGATTTCATACAAAATACAAAAGTGCAGTGATACAATAATAAATTCGAATTAAGCATCATACAAGTGCAAATTAAAAATGACAAAAGTGCAGCACTTAAATGTAGATTATATATACAGTTCATATAAAATACAAAGCCTACATCTTAGTTCAAGGTTGTAGTGAAGTCCTAGGTATGAGCTAAAGGGAGGGGGCATAGCAGAAATCACAGTAAAACCATGTTTAAGTAAGAATAATGAAGCATAGTAAAGCATATCAAGTGCAAAATTACAGGAGTGGTTAACATCTAGGAAGAATAAGATGCTTAATGAAAAGTACATGGACAGGTGTGTCTTGAGTAATCGCCAGATTTTATTTGATAGTTTATGTATTGCAAGTCTGAATCACGTCGGGGAAGCAGGGCGGAGGTTTGTGAGTGTAGTTACATTATTTCATCAGGAGTTGGAGGAAGAAGGAAACATTTAACACAATTCCAAATCAGTGCACTCACGTCTATTTCGGTGATTTCCTTGTTTCGTTTTGTTTTTGTTTTTTTTTTCTTCTCCCTTCCTTGTTTGAACGAATGTAACTCTTAATTCCTCAACCTACGCAAATCGCTTAGTAAGATGTGAATAATCGATATGATTATAGAGAATGTGGTAAATGATTAACTCTAGAAAACTGATCACAGGATAAAAATAAACCTAAACTAAAAGAAAAGAAAAAGAAAATTAGTGTCAGCCTAGTTGTGAAATGTGTGGTTGATATTTTAACGGCTTTTAAAAATAAAAGATGGAGTTTTTCAAGCACTAAATGAGCAAACTGGTAATTCAACAGCAGTCAAAGCGGAGTTATATTAATTGTAAACAGTGTTTGATTCTGTAATGTAATCACTGAGTACAGATAGTAATGTGGTTATGGCTAGCAGCAAGTGTTAAATGAGTTTTGGACTACACCACTGTAAACATCACAGGGATGTATAGGACAGCAGGGTGACGTTTGAAGAGGTTTTTGAAACCATGCTATAACCTTGGCAAAGCAAAGGGAACAAACAGTACAATTATCACATCACAGTTCAAACCCATGAAACACAAAAACAGATATATTTGTTCCTCTCCAGAGCCAACTGTTGTGGGTCGGTGTCCTGTTCCTCCCTAGTGCTTGGTATGACCCAAGCCTTAACATCCTTAAGTGTCACAGAACCCACACATTTGAATGACGATCCCTGTTTTGCTGACGGGTCAGAACTTTGTAACAGTGACCACCATTAAAGCATCCTTAATACAGTATATTTAAATTGTCACCCGTCACCCTAGCCTGTATTCCACTCTGTCACATATAGGTTATTATTAGCATAATACAGTTTTGTGTGTGAGTTTGTGTTATAACTATGGAACCTGTGTATCTTCCCCTAGATTATTCTTTATTTTTTTCACAGAATAATGTAGGTAAAAGAGTCAGCCCAATACATAGTCATATTCTTCATCATGAGAAGAATAATCATAGTACCTTCTGATTGCAATAATTTCTGTGGCTCCAAAACACAGTTACACAGGAAGAGTGAGGGCCAGTGCTCAGTACTGTTGTGGTCTGTTGTGTAACTTCCACCCTATGTCACAATGTCACTCATCACCATCAGATGGGAACTGGATGTGCATCTATTTTTGTCCACCACATCTTTATATTCAATTAGAACTAAACAAGACAATAAAACTGGTGTCCCCTGGGCACTGTCCCTGTCACAGAGATGATGTATATTTTTTGTTTTTGTTAAAGCTCTTTCTCTTTCTAATTTTGTTTCTTATCTCACTCACTGAGAGAATATATAACAATTACTTTGGACACAGGGGGTTTCAGTAACTGTGTGAAGGGTTAATGTGAATTATCAATGTTTTTCTTTAAAATGTATACCATTACTTTTAATATGATCAATGCTTTTCTGAATACATACATTCATTGCTTTTCTTCTATGTGTGTGAGATTAATTCTGCTTACATGCAAGGAGCATACTGTGTTATTGTTCATTATCGTGAACTGAAGTTTTACTGAGATCCCACCGCATTTGATGGGAACAAGACCTTGATACCAAGTAATGAGCAACTTCTATATCTTGGGACAAGATAAACGTGTCAGGATGGGCTATTAGGGAACAGGAACCCAAGAGCAGAGCATGATCAATACCTGGAAAAGTGTCCAAGGAAATCCAAAAGGCAAGGTTGATAAGGCAGGTAGGAGGTCGATGATCAGGTGTACAACACAAAGAGGGTAATCCAAAATGTGGTGGTCCAGAGTAGGAATGTGAAGATTGAACTGGAAACACAATCACTGGGATAGAAAGCTTAGAAATGCTACAAGGAAGTAAATAAGTTTCAGCACTGGATGGAAGTAATAAAGGGGTATATAAGCTGAGCATAGGGAAGCAGGTAAATGTGGTGGGTAGTGCTGAATGAATGGGAGAAAAGCGTTGATTGAACAGTTGCACATCGTGGTGAGGAATGTTTGAGACAGGGTTAGATTCAGTAGATGACAAGCTCTGGTGGTGAACTGGGGAAGTGTGCAGAGAAGTATGACAATGTTTCTAGTATAAGACGTAGGCAAGTTGTGAAACTTTCCCAGACTTTCAATATTATACAAAACTGTGTATTATTTGTTTTTTCTTCTGTTTCACTGCTTGCTCCAATAGGAAGAGAGGGGGCTGACCCCTCCTTCTGTAGATCACTCCTTTTGGCAGGCAATATAACTGCTTGTAACCATGCAATCAATATGCCTTTCTTCAAGATCAGGAATAAATAGATGACCCAGTGCTTCAGAAAACTATAATTAGAGAAGAACCCATATTATTACTATCACAAATATTATTAAGCTCTAAGGTATGTTCTGTGGATTGTCTCTGTCCGTTCTCACATCAATATATGAACTGCAGTTTCTTATCAACTTCTGCATGAAGGAGTTGCTCAGTCGCAACTGCCCCAGTAACTCATGAGATAAAGCCTGTGTAATCTATGTGATGTTGCTGGGCAGAATATAATTCCCAGCCCTGTATTGTGATGACATGTCTGATATGCTCACATGCTTGAATATAGAACCAGCCTTCTGAACACAGTCTTGAATCATTTTCAGAGACTCTTTAATTTGATCATTCACATTAGGAGTTTTGTCACTCAATTCCAGGAAAATTGTTTTTAAATTCTCCAGTAATACGACACAACCTCTGGTACACAAAGCAGGTAAGAGATAAACAATTAATCAGATCAGTCTCATTCTGGGAAGGAATAGAAGGAAAACTGAAACAAAGACTTCTTCATCCAAGGCTTTAGAAGAGGAACATTAAAAAGTGACATAGTGTTGAAGTTACCATATTTTGGAAGAATTTAACAGAAAATGTAAAACTTAAATCAAAAAAATGAAAGAAAAAAATATATGACCTAATTCACTGATAACAAAGCATAGGTGTGCCAGTTGTTTGATTCATACATTTCTGCAGACAATTATCAGCTGTTTTTCCATAGTGCCATATTACGGAAGCATGGGCTGTATATCTGATACATCTGCAAGCAATCACAAAATGAAAGTCTCATTCAACTGGGTGGTGATTAACAGATTCCAGGTGGCCAAACTTCCTTGTATCTATGAATAGTATGTTACTAAAACAACAAATTACTGCTTTACTGGTGTATATTTATACCTGTATACTTTGGAAAAAAGTCTGGAGTTATGATTAGAGAGCCTACCCACATTCCACCATGTGTGATGTCTACATACTAAGCCAGGGGATGTAGACAAAAACTTCCTACTGAGGAAATATATGCACATATAACAGCAGTGAGTTAGCCTAATATTAAAGTATGTGCTAACATAAAAATATGACATATTCAATCATATATGATGCAAAAAGTCCTGTCACAATTTGTTTGTGTGGTCATTGCAGTGTGGGCCACCAGTATGTTTTAAACACAAAGAGCTTATTAAAAACTCTGTCTCTGAAAACTGGTGGCACTCAAGGAAGTCTAATAACAATTAATAACAATTACCATAAACTGGCTATAGTTCTGGTCAGATTACATTATTCTCAGTCAGTTGATTTCATTGTTAAAAAGCCCCACTGCACCTGAAATAACAGGTTCTTTGTTCCTGGTTCAAATAAGATGACTTTATTGTATGCCCTCATCCACCCCCATTATAAATACCTGACCTCTATCATGCTCTTTTGCAAGGCAGGTATTCCACATCTTGAGTGATTCAATTTGGTAATCAGTACAGTCTGAACATTACTGCCCTTGTTCTCACTTCTATACTATTGACAATATACAGTACTGTGCAGAAGTTTTAGGCAGGTGTGAAAAAATGCTGTAAAGTAAGAATGCTTTCAAAAATAGACATGTTAATAGATTATATTTATCAATTAACTAAATGCAAAGTGAGCGAACAGAAGAAAAATCTAAATCAAATCCATATTTGGTGTGACAACCCTTTGCCTTCAAAACAGCATCAATTCTTCTAGGTACACTTGCACAAAGTCATGGATTTTGTAGGCATATAGTCAGGTATATGATTAAAAAACTATACCAAAAGGTGCTAATGATCATCAATTCAATATGTAGGTTGAAACACAATCATTAACTGAAACAGAAACATCTTTGTAGGAGGAATAAAACTGGGTGAGGAACAGCCAAACTCAGATAACAAGGTGAGGCTGCTGAAGACAGTTTACTGGTTATCAGCTCAGAACTGTCAGAAAACAGTGGGACCCTGGTACACCCATCTACTGTCCGGAGAAGTCTGCTCAGAAGTGGCCTTCATGGAAGACTGACATCCAAAAAGCCATACCTCTGATGTGGCAACAAGGCCAAGTGACTCAACTATGCACGAAAACACAGGAACTGGGGTGCAGAAAAATGGCAGCAGGTGCTCTGGAGTCAAAATGTGAAATATTTGGCTGTAGCAGAACGCAGGAGAGCGGTACATGAATGAGTGTCTGCAGGCAACAGTGAAGCATGGTGGAGGTTCCTTGCAAGTTTGGGGCTGCATTTCTGCAAACGGAGTTGGGTATTTGGTCAGAATGAATGGTCTCCTCAATGCTGAGAAGTACAGGCAGATACTTATCCATCATGCAATACCATCAGGGAGGCATCTGATTGGCCCCAGATTTATTGTGCTGCATGACAACGACCCCAAACATATAGTGAAAGTCATTAAGAACTATCTTCAGCGTCAAGAAGAACAAGGAGTCCTGGAAGTGATGCTATGGCCCCCACAGAGCCCTGATCTCAACATCGAGTCTGTCTGGGATTACATGAAGAGAGAGAAGCAACTGAGGCTGCCTAAATCCACAGAAGAACTGTGGTTAGTTCTCCAAGATGTTTGGGCCGACCGACCTGCTGAGTTCCTTCAAAAACTGTGTGCAAGTGTACCTACAAGAATTGATGCTGTTTTGAAGTGTGGTCACACCAAATATGGATTTGATGTAGATTTTTCTTCTGTTCACTCACTTTGCATTTAGTTAATTGATAAATATAATCTATTAACGTGTCTATTTTTGAAAGCATTCTTACTTTACAGCATTTTTTCACAGAAAGAAAGAGCTAAAACAACCATTGGACCATTTATATTTCACATACAATGCAACATTAACATTTTGTAAGATAATTATTCACACATCCTAATTGATCCTTCACTGACATGGGCATCAGACCAATCTAAAAAATCTAAGAAAGTTAACATTACTGTAAAAGAACACCTGGCTTGTTGGTACCAACTGTAAGGTCATGCTTTGAGGGAATTGAACATGTAATTGATAGAACTAAAACTTGACAATATAGAGAGTTAGAAACTCTAGGTAACATTTGAACCATTTTTCACATTCCTCAAAGCCATCACACCCCCAATACACATTCTGTAGGAATCAAGGGAGAGGAATGGCAAAGACCGCTTCGATTTGAATTTCAATTTTATTACCCCTAACCTAACCAATCAGAAGTTTGGAGGCAAAGAGATTAAAATCTTTTTGTCTAAAACAAAAAAGAAAGTTAATAACTAGCAATTTGGAGTGGAACAACCTGGGAGAAGAAACCAAGGAGTCGAAATCCAGGAAGACTGAACGGAACCAGAACTTCTCCACCAAAAACCTGAAATCTTTGCAACCATCCTCAAGTGGACGCAGTCTGCCAGCCCTCCCCGCTATTGAACTGAATCTCAGTAAACCACACAGGTAGTATACTTCATGTAATAGTCATGAATTAGGTAAAATCACAATTAAGATAAAACCCAGTTGTGTATGAGATCTAAATTTAAGGAACAGGTAGCGTAATCATAATACTTGTTTGCTATTTTACATGTTTTGTGCCTCAAGTCAAAACTCAAGTATTGGATAGATCTCCTCTCACTCTTAATATTATCCACCTTGCTTGTGTCTATCCTATCTTTGCAAATACATTTTGTGTATTTATATATATATATATATATATATATATATATATATATATATATATATATATATATATACACTCACCTAAAGGATTATTAGGAACACCTGTTCAATTTCTCATTAATGCAATTATCTAACCAACCAATCACATGGCAGTTGCTTCAATGCATTTAGGGGTGTGGTCCTGGTCAAGACAATCTCCTGAACTCCAAACTGAATGTCTGAATGGGAAAGAAAGGTGATTTAAGCAATTTTGAGCGTGGCATGGTTGTTGGTGCCAGACGGGCCGGTCTGAGTATTTCACAATCTGCTCAGTTACTGGGATTTTCACGCACAACCATTTCTAGGGTTTACAAAGAATGGTGTGAAAAGGGAAAAACATCCAGTATGCGGCAGTCCTGTGGGCGAAAATGCCTTGTTGATGCTAGAGGTCAGAGGAGAATGGGCCGACTGATTCAAGCTGATAGAAGAGCAACTTTGACTGAAATAACCACTCGTTACAACCGAGGTATGCAGCAAAGCATTTGTGAAGCCACAACACATACAACCTTGAGGCGGATGGGCTACAACAGCAGAAGACCCCACCGGGTACCACTCATCTCCACTACAAATAGGAAAAAGAGGCTACAATTTGCACAAGCTCACCAAAATTGGACAGTTGAAGACTGGAAAAATGTTGCCTGGTCTGATGAGTCTCGATTTCTGTTGAGACATTCAGATGGTAGAGTCAGAATTTGGCGTAAACAGAATGAGAACATGGATCCATCATGCCTTGTTACCACTGTGCAGGCTGGTGGTGGTAGTGTAATGGTGTGGGGGATGTTTTCTTGGCACACTTTAGGCCCCTTAGTGCCAATTGGGCATCGTTTAAATGCCACGGCCTACCTGAGCATTGTTTCCGACCATGTCCATCCCTTTATGACCACCATGTACCCATCCTCTGATGGCTACTTCCAGCAGGATAATGCACCATGTCACACAGGTCCAATCATTTCAAATTGGTTTCTTGAACATGACAATGAGTTCACTGTACTAAACTGGCCCCCACAGTCACCAGATCTCAATCCAATAGAGCATCTTTGGGATGTGGTGGAACGGGAGCTTCGTGCCCTGGATGTGCATCCCACAAATCTCCATCAACTGCAAGATGCTATCCTATCAATATGGGCCAACATTTCTAAAGAATGCTTTCAGCACCTTGTTGAATCAATGCCACGTAGAAAGGCGAAAGGGGGTCAAACACAGTATTAGTATGGTGTTCCTAATAATCCTTTAGGTGAGTATATACTATATATATATATATATATATATATATATATACAGTGAGGGAAAAAAGTATTTGATCCCCTGCTGATTTTGTACGTTTGCCCACTGACAAAGAAATGAACAGTCTATAATTTTAATGGTAGGTGTATTTTAACAGTGAGAGACAGAATAACAACAAAACAATCCAGAAAAACACATTTCAAAAAAGTTATAAATTGATTTACATGTTAATGAGGGAAATAAGTATTTGATCCCCTATCAATCAGCAAGATTTCTGGCTCCCAGGTGTCTTTTATACAGGTAATGAGGTAACTCTCTTAAAGGGAGTGCTCCTAATCTCAGCTCGTTACCTGTATAAAAGACACCTGTCCACAGAAGCCATCAATCAATCAGATTCCAAACTCTCCACCATGGCCAAGACCAACGAGCTGTCCAAGGATGTCAGGGACAAGACTGTAGACCTACACAAGGCTGGAATGGGCTACAAGACCATCGCCAAGCAGCTTGTGAGAAGGTGACAACAGTTGGTGTGATTATTGGCAAATGGAAGAAACACAAAATAACTGTCAGTCTCCCTCGGTCTGGGGCTCCATGCAAGATCTCACCTCGTGGAGTTTCAATGATCATGAGAACGGTGAGGAATCAGCCCAGAACTACACGGGAGGATCTTGTTAATGATCTCAAGGCAGCTGGGACCATAATCACCAAGAAAACAATTGGTAACGCACTACGCCGTGAAGGACTGAAATCCTGCAGCGCCCGCAAGGTCCCCCTGCTCAAGAAAGCACATGTACAGTCCCGTCTGAAGTTTGCCAATGAACATCTGAATGATTCAGAGGAGAACTGAGTGAAAGTGTTACGGTAAATCGAGAATCGAGCTCTTTGGCATCAACTCAACTCGCCGTGTTTGGAGGAGGAGGAATGACCCCAAGAACACCATCCCCACCGTCCAACATGAAGGTGGAAACATTATGCTTTGGGGGTGTTTTTCTGCTAAGGGGACAGGACAACTGCACCGCATCAAAGGGACGATGGACGGGGCCATGTACCGTCAACTCTTGGGTGAGAACCTCCTTCCCTCAGCCAGGGCATTGAAAATGGGTCGTGGATGGGTATTCCAGCATGACAATGACCCAAAACACACAGCCAAGGCAACAAAGGAGTGGCTCAAGAAGAAGCACATTAAGGTCCTGGAGTGGCCTAGCCAGTCTCCAGACTTTAATCCCATAGAAAATCTGTGGAGGGAGCTGAAGGTTCGAGTTGCCAAACGTCAGCCTCGAAACCTTAATGACTTGGAGAGGATCTGCAAAGAGGAGTGGGACAAAATCCCTCCTGAGATGTGTGCAAACCTGGTGACCAACTACAAGAAACGTCTGACCTCTGTGATTGCCAACAAGGGTTTTGCCACCAAGTACTACTTATTTCCCTCATTAACATGCAAATCAATTTATAACTTTTTTGAAATGCGTTTTTCTGTATTTTTTTGTTGTTATTCTGTCTCTCACTGTTAAAATACACCTACCATTAAAATTATAGACTGATCATTTCTTTGTCAGTGGGCAAACGTACAAAATCAGCAGGGGATCAAATACTTTTTTCCCTCACTGTATATATAAAGCTATATCTTGTATAAAACGGAACAGCCTCAAGGTTAATTCATGCAGATCAACCTCACCGCTAATCTGAGTTCGTATTAGTAAATTATTGTGGCAACTTGCGTATCAACCCGGTCTTGTTTTCAGAGGATTTGACAGCTGTGGGTTGTATGTGTGGGCGTCACTGGATAACAGGACTTTATTCAGCAATTATTTATTCTGATATTGATACCAGATAAACAAACGACACTCCAGTTTAAAGTCATAGGTCAATCGAAAGTACTTACTAATTAAACAATAACTGTAATGATACATTTAAACAAGTTGTCCTTTACAACATTTTGACTGTATCTTAAGTACGGTGGCTAGTTGAGGACATGAAAAAAAAGCCCCTCTGGTTATCTCTTAATCACGACATAACGTTATCTCTCGCTCTCAGAGACAACGGAAGTGTTGTCATTTTCATGAGACAATGCTGAGACTGGGGCAGTGCTGTGTCGACACATTCGGGTTTATTTGCAACAAGGCTAATGCAGACAGAAATTGTGTTATTCCTTTCAATAATTGAAGGACTACACATCAGAGGAGTGGCCACCCCTTAACTGGCGACACAGGGGCTTTAAATCAATTATTCAATTAAACAAACTGCATGGGGACTGGAGGGGGAAGAACACAAAATGTGCAAATGTGATATAGGTGTATTTAATCAAAGTGAAAAACATAGTGGGATAAGACCACTACATATGTAACAGTTAAAACTATATAAAACCATACACAATGTCATGCTTATCAAAAGGGCACTGCGCGGTGATTCAGACCACTCAGTCAATGTGGTCCGGACCTCAGCAAGTGTACACAGATGAAGGCTTAAAATATATAATTTCAAGCAGGTGTGGCAGTGAGAACTCTTTTTTTTTTTTGAAGGACAAATTAAATTACGCCCCCTCTTAATATTCCCTGGGGCAGGAGGAACCCCAATATTTTGATCACACTACTATGGTCAGTCCTAACCAAAGACTTTGCTCCCCGCTCAGACCCTGTTCAAGTAAATGACTCAAGGAGACCGGTATTACGGTATAAAAAGAGTATACAAAATATTTTATTAACAAAGACAAGTGCAACTGACTCGGCGACCAGGCAATGGCAGTACTGCACACGTCCAAAAGGAGAGAGACATGTTGTCCCCTATTAAAACGATACTTGAAGAGAAGGGAACGATTACAGAAAATCACCCCTGCATCAATAACACTCCAACACTGCCCCACAACAAAACCCAAAAGAAAATGCAACCAAATACAAAATATTTAAAAAAAGGGAAACAAAACACACCGATAAAATGAATAAAGTTAATACACCAAATTAAATTTACCCACATAATTGACTCAGATAATGCAGGCACAACCAGATGCACAATTGCACAAACAAAGAAACAGTTTCCTAAACGCACCACCAATACCTCGACAGCCCCCCAAAATACTTAGTGCCACTAGTTTGGGAAACCGTTACTTTAAAATAAACTATAGCAATACATTAAGAAAAATAAATTCCATACAAAACAAAATATAAAAAACAGTGGTTGACACTAAAACCTACAAAGTAATACAAAAACACAATTAGTATCAACCACAATTAAAACGAAACAACTTATATTACCTCCAAGGAAGACGCAGCTCTTTATGGCCACAACAGTCCACGTCTGCTAGTCATAAAAACAGAAAACCCCATAAAACAACCAATCCCACTAAAACAATCACACTGGGAAGGGAATAAAAGCAGCTTACCAGAAGAGGAGTAATAGTCACAGTAAAGTACACACACACACACACACACACACACACACACACACACACACACACACACACACACACACACACACACACACAGACAGACAGACAGACAGACAGACAGACAGACAGACAGACAGACAGACAGACAGACAGACAGACAGACAGACAGACAGACAGACAGACACCAGGACCCAGAAGAAACAAACTTATCCTGCCCTGGAACCACATGGCTTTTATTCAATCTGAAACAATTAAGCCTCATCAACCCCCAATCATCCACCGATCAGTCCCACCCGCTACACAGGTATAACTGTTCTCAATGGTTAACAGACTTATTCCACCCCCTGTATTGTATGGAATAATAATAACAGTAAAAATGAGATTATGAATAGGCACAGATAGAATATGCTAATATGAACATGTTTATGATTATTATTAATGTAGTTTGGATAGTTTTTAGAAGTTGTGTCAAGAAAACTAAAACAAATGCCAGGCGCATTCAGTTTGCTCTAAGACCAGTGCGCGGTGGTCCACACCACTCGGTTGAACCCCTGCTGGCACCGAGGACACCCACTCAGACAACGAGCATTTTTGAGTCACCAATTAACCTGAACCGCATGTCTTTGGACTGGGTGGAAATGGGAGGAAACCAGAATACATTTATTATTATTATTATTGTATTTCTTGGCAGACGCCCTTATCCAGGGTGACTTACAACATAAGTGCAATACAAAGTGCAACAATACAGTTAAGTACAAGGCATCAAACATTACAAATTCAATTTACATAAAACATAGCAATTCAAAATATACATTTTACAACTTCCAATTTACACAGGTAAGTACAGTAAGTGAGGTCATACATCCTGGACAGTAAAAGCTAAGTGCTGTCAAGATGTAGGGTCACAGTCAAGGGCTACGGGAAAGGCCTTGCGCCCTGTGCCTGCCGGGATCAGCTCCGGCTAATGGATGGATGGATGGATGGATGTTTAACCATTCAAACATGAAAAGGTAGAACATTTTGTCTGTGGCAATTAGGGTTGCCAGTATTTTAGCAGACACTACATGTACACCACATGGCCAAATATATGTGGACACCCCTTCTAATTAGTGGATTTGGCTATTTCAACTACACCCACTGCTGATAGTTGTATACAGTATCTCTCAAAAGTATTCACCCCCCTTGGACTTTTCCACATGTCATTGTGTTACAACATGAAATCAGAATGAATTTAATCAGGAGTTTTTGCCACTGATCAACACAGACAATGTCCATAATGTCAAAGTGAAAAATATAATCTGCAAATTGTTCTAAATGAATTACAAATACAAAACAGAAAATACTTGAATGCATAAGTAATCACCCCTTTGCTATGACACACCTGATTGAGCTGTGGTGAAACTAATTGTCTTTAGAAGTCATGTAATCTACCAATTAAGGTGTGTCACATGATTTCAGGTTAAATATACCTGTCTCTGGGAGGTCCCACAGTTGGTTAGTCCAATTCCTAACAAAAACTACATAATGAAGATGAAGGAAAATTGAAATCAAATCTGGAATAACGTTCTTCAAAAGTACCAATCAGGGGTAGGATATAAGAACATTTCCAAGGCATTGAATATCTTCCGGAGCACAGTAAAGTGCATTATTAAGAAATGGAGAGAATATGCACAACTGTGAATCTGCCTAGATCAGGCTGTCGAGAAGGGCACTAGTCAGGGAGGCCACCAAGAGGCCTATGGCAACTCTAGGAGACAACAATAGCCTGGTGCTTCACAAAAGTGGCCTTTTTGGGAGAGTTGCAAAACAAAAGCCATTGTTTATAAAAACTCACATCACATCTGGGCAAGAGTTTGACAGAAGGCATGTGGGAGACTCTGAGACCAAGTAGAGGAAGATTCTACAGTCTGATGAGACCCAAATAGAGCTTTTTGGACTCAATGCTAAGCACTACATTTGGTGCAAGCCTAACACCGCACATCATCCCAAGAACACCATCCCTACCATGAAACATAGGGGTGGCAGCATCACGCAAAATGAATGCAACAAAGTACAGAGAAATCCTGGAAGAAAACCTGCTGAAGTCTGCAAGAGACCTGGGACTTGGGAGAAGATTAATCTTCCAGCAAGGCAATGACCCCAAACATACAGCAAGAGCCACACTGGAGTGGCTTAAAAACAAAAAGGTCAATGTCCTGGAGTGGCCCAGTCAAAGCCAGCCCAGTCTGTTTTGTATTCGTAATTAATTTAGACAATTTGCAGATAATGTTTTTCACTTTGACATCATGGACATGTTTTGTGTTGATCAGTGGCAACAACTCCCAATTTAAATCCATTCTGATTTCATGTAACAATTAAATGTGGAAAAGTCCAAGAGGGGTAAATACTTTTGAGAGCCACTGTAAAATCAAGCCACGTAACAATCTCCTTAGACAAGCATTGGCAGTAGAATGAACTTTACTGAGAGCTCAATGACTTTCAGTGTGGCACCGTCATAGGATGCCACCTTTCCAACAAGTTAGTTCGTCACATTTCTGCCCTTCTAGAGCTGCCCTGGTGAGCTGTAAGTGCTGTTATTGTTAAGAGGAAACGTCTAGGAGCAACAACAGCTCAGACGCGAAGTGGTCAGTTACACAAGCTCACAGAAAGGACTGTTGAGTGGTGAAGTACAGTGAGGGAAAAAAGTATTTGATCCCCTGCTGATTTTGTACGTTTGCCCACTGACAAAGAAATGATCAGTCTATAATTTTAATGGTAGGTGTATTTTAACAGTGAGAGACAGAATAACAACAAAAGAATCCAGAAAAACGCATTTCAAAAAAGTTATAAATTGATTTGCATGTTAATGAGGGAAATAAGTATTTGATCCCCTATCAATCAGCAAGATTTCTGGCTCCCAGGTGTCTTTTATACAGGTAACGAGCTGAGATTAGGAGAACTCTCTTAAAGGGAGTGCTCCTAATCTCAGCTCGTTACCTGTATAAAAGACACCTGTCCACAGAAGCAATCAATCAATCAGATTCCAAACTCTCCACCATGGCCAAGACCAAAGAGCTGTCCAAGGATGTCAGGGACAAGATTGTAGACCTACACAAGGCTGGAATGGGCTACAAGACCATCGCCAAGCAGCTTGGTGAGAAGGTGACAACAGTTGGTGCGATTATTCGCAAATGGAAGAAACACAAAATAACTGTCAATCTCCCTCGGTCTGGGGCTCCATGCAAGATCTCACCTTGTGGAGTTTCAATGATCATGAGAATGGTGAGGAATCAGCCCAGAACTACACGGGAGGATCTTGTTAATGATCTCAAGGCAGCTGGGACCATAGTCACCAAGAAAACAATTGGTAACACACTACGCCGTGAAGGACTGAAATCCTGCAGCGCCCGCAAGGTCCCCCTGCTCAAGAAAGCACATGTTCAGGCCCGTCTGAAGTTTGCCAATGAACATCTGAATGATTCAGAGGAGAACTGGGTGAAAGTGTTGCGGTCAATCGAGAATCGAGCTCTTTGGCATCAACTCAACTCGCCGTGTTTGGAGGAGGAGGAATGACCCCAAGAACACCATCCCCACCATCAAACATGGAGGTGGAAACATTATGCTTTGGGGGTGTTTTTCTGCTAAGGGGACAAGACAACTGCACCGCATCAAAGGGACGATGGACGGGGCCATGGACCGTCAAATCTTGGGTGAGAACCTCCTTCCCTCAGCCAGGGCATTGAAAATGGGTCGTGGATGGGTATTCCAGCATGACAATGACCCAAAACACACAGCCAAGGCAACAAAGGAGTGGCTCAAGAAGAAGCACATTAAGGTCCTGGAGTGGCCTAGCCAGTCTCCAGACCTTAATCCCATAGAAAATCTGTGAAAGAGCTGAAGGTTCGAGTTGCCAAACGTCAGCCTCGAAACCTTAATGACTTGGAGAGGATCTGCAAAGAGGAGTGGGACAAAATCCCTCCTGAGATGTGTGCAAACCTGGTGGCCAACTACAAGAAACGTCTGACCTCTGTGATTGCCAACAAGGGTTTTGCCACCAAGTACTAAGTCGAAGGGGTCAAATACTTATTTCACTCATTAACATGCAAATCAATGTATAACTTTTTTGAAATGCGTTTTTCTGGATTTTTTTGTTGTTATTCTGTCTCTCACTGTTAAAATACACCTACCATTAAAATTATAGACTGATCATTTCTTTGTCAGTGGGCAAACGTACAAAATCAGCAGGGGATCAAATACTTTTTTCCCCTCACTCTACGTAGTGCATATTGTCTATCGTTGGTTGCAACAATCACTTCCGAGTGCCAAACTGCCTCTGGAAGCAACGTCAGCAGAAGAACTGTTCTTCGTGAACTTCATGAAATGGGTTTCCATGGCCGAGCAGCCACACAAGCCTAGGATGTCCATATGCAATGCCAAGCGTCACCTGGAGTGGTGTAACCATTTGACCCGGGAGCAGTGGAAATGTGATCTCTGGAGTGATGAATCACGTTTCACCATCTAGCAGTCCGATGGAAGAATCTGGGTTTGGTGGATGCCAGGAGAACACTACCTGTTTGCAATAGTGCCAACTGTAAAGTTTGGAGGAGGAATAATGGTCTCAGGGCTCGGCCCCTTAGTCCCACTGAAGGGAGATCTTAACGCTACAGCCTACAATAACATTCTAGATGATTTTTCAATTCCAAAATTGTGGCAACAGTTGCTCTGCGTGGACATGTTTGATTGCCGACCAGTTTGTATGGCAACGTTGTAAAAGCAGACAGTCTGCATCTTCATAATCATCTTCATGTTCATCTTCATAATCAGCTTCATGTTCATCTTCATAATCATCTTCATGCTCACAATCACGTTCATGCAGCTGCGCAATCAAGCAGCCCCCGCCCTGCGCGCCTGTGCCCTCCTGTCGCTGACGTCACTGAGCCTCGAGCGTCCCAGCGCGGGAAACTCCGGAGGCAGCAGCAGCAGGACTGCCCACGCAAAACATATGCACACGGAACAAATCTAAAATAAATCATAATTATCACAAAATATAGAGTGACTGAATATCATATAACATCTAATATAACCCTCTTTCTACAGTATTTTACTGCGGCCCATTGACGTCACTGATTGTCAGCTAGAGAGAAAATGGCGGCCTCCTATGCGTTCATAAGTAACGGTTTACCTGAATATACTCTCACCTAAAGGATTATTAGGAACACCTGTTCAATTTCTCATTAATGCAATTATCTAACCAACCAATCACATGGCAGTTGCTTCAATGCATTTAGGGGTGTGGTCCTGGTCAAGACAATCTCCTGAACTCCAAACTGAATGTCTGAATGGGAAAGAAAGGTGATTTAAGCAATTTTGAGCGTGGCATGGTTGTTGGTGCCAGACGGGCCGGTCTGAGTATTTCACAATCTGCTCAGTTACTGGGATTTTCACGCACAACCATTTCTAGGGTTTACAAAGAATGGTGTGAAAAGGGAAAAACATCCAGTATGCGGCAGTCCTGTGGGCGAAAATGCCTTGTTGATGCTAGAGGTCAGAGGAGAATGGGCCGACTGATTCAAGCTGATAGAAGAGCAACTTTGACTGAAATAAGCACTCGTTACAACCGAGGTATGCAGCAAAGCATTTGTGAAGCCACAACACGTACAACCTTGAGGCGGATGGGCTACAACAGCAGAAGACCCCACCGGGTACCACTCATCTCCACTACAAATAGGAAAAAGAGGCTACAATTTGCACAAGCTCACCAAAATTGGACAGTTGAAGACTGGAAAAATGTTGCCTGGTCTGATGAGTCTCGATTTCTGTTGAGACATTCAGATGGTAGAGTCAGAATCTGGTGTAAACAGAATGAGAACATGGATCCATCATGCCTTGTTACCACTGTGCAGGCTGGTGGTGGTGGTGTAATGGTGTGGGGGATGTTTTCTTGGCACACTTTAGGCCCCTTAGTGCCAATTGGGCATCGTTTAAATGCCACGGCCTACCTGAGCATTGTTTCTGACCATGTCCATCCCTTTATGACCACCATGTACCCATCCTCTGATGGCTACTTCCAGCAGGATAATGCACCATGTCACAAAGGTCGAATCATTTCAAATTGGTTTCTTGAACATGACAATGAGTTCACTATACTAAACTGGCCCCCACAGTCACCAGATCTCAATCCAATAGAGCATCTTTGGGATGTGGTGGAACGGGAGCTTCGTGCCCTGGATGTGCATCCCACTAATCTCCATCAACTGCAAGATGCTATCCTATCAATATGGGCCAACATTTCTAAAGAATGCTTTCAGCACCTTGTTGAATCAATGCCACGTAGAATTAAGGCAGTTCTGAAGGCAAAGGGGGTCAAACACAGTATTAGTATGGTGTTCCTAATAATCCTTTAGGTGAGTGTATATTCACTCTATTTTCATATTGAAAACAATATTTACAGCTAACATAATCAAGATACAAAAATTTGGGGTGCAGTTCCCCTTTAAGTTTACTTAAATTAACACTATTGTAATTATTATTACTATATTACATCTTGACAACTCTTGACAGTTTTATACTACAGTGGAAACTATTCTAAATCATCCACAATAAGCTGCTTGCCCTTATTTTTTTGTAATCAAAGCGGATCAGTAGTGAAGACACGTTTTTCCTCCTATAAGGAAAATCCCGCATGTTTATCCCGCATGTCATTTTCTGTTCTAGTTGCAGACACTTTTTGTCTTTTCGTAATTTATAACGTATGCATATATGTAATGGTTTATGATGTTAAAACGGCTTAATCAGTAATGTACTTATTGTGTATATGTATGTATAGGTACATTATTTGTTGTAAGTTCCCTGCTACAACATCGTGTTAGCTGGGTAGCCAGACCACGCCAACGCAGTGCAATAATAATACTGATATTACACTAATAATAATCACCACCAGACATCATCATAAGGTAAAATTAAATAAGTGTCTAGGGACCGTGAAGATTATTACAATAATAAACATCACTTGCAATGGACAGGTCCTGTATCTCCACAGGTCACCATCGCATCCCAGCTGTCCGCGCCCTCCAAGGAAAATACAGCAAATCAGGGCGCATATAATCGACAGCTACCATGGGACACAATGCGCTAATGTGACACATACTGTGCTGAATACGGCCAGGATTGAACAGGACAGTTTCTGGCATGCCTTCAGCAACTGCTTAATTAACCGACCGAGCCTGCAGGAGCCCGCGATCACCCGGGCGCACTCCCAGTAAACGCGCACCAGTGAAACGGCTCTTGTACTGGCTCGCCCTTTAAAAGGCTGGATCCACTAGTGGCCTTATTTCACCTTCACGTCAGCCGTGTTATGGTTTGATCTGATTGGTCGGCAGCGCGGAGGCTGGCCGGGGACAGAGGCTGAGTCCCTGGGCGGAGCAGTCCGGCGTGCCCGCCACTTGCAGGCGCCCTGCGACACCTAGCGGCCACAGGCAGTATCGTAAACAGGTCACATAAGACCGGTACTTTGCAGTCATCCTTCAGCTCTGATATTTTACTCTTCAGAGTCTGTCTGTAAAAATAAATCAATAAATAGATAAGATTGAAATACAATATGAATGGTGTGATGTTGGAAACTCTTTGAATCACACATTCTCTAACCCTAAGACACTACCATCATTCCAGGTCTGAAGAAGGCTTGACACACAGGCATCTTAGGAGGGTTATGGTGTAAAGCTCTGACCAGGGATTGCGCTGACCAATCAGGAAGACAGAACTAGGGCCCCAGCATATATCAATCAATCAATCAATCAATCAATCAATTTGTATTTGTATAGCGCCCTTCGCAGGGTAAAATAAAAACAGAACTTTAAACAGTTTACAAGATCTAAAGTAAAGTAAATTTAGGCACAGAGGAGAAAAATGTGTGTGTGTGTGACAGAGAGAGAGAGTGTGAGTGTGATGTCTGTAAACGTGTGTGTATTGTATGTATACAGTATTATTGCCCACTGCACTGTTCTATGTTTTGCAGTAGAATCCACTGTACTTGCTTTGGCAAAACGGGTGTAACCTTGTCATGCCAATAAAGCTCTTTCTGAATTTGAATTTGAATTGAGAGTGTGTGTGTGAGGGACAGAGAGAGTGAGCAGCTGAAGGTGGGTCCCTCGACAGCAATGAAGGACCTGGAAACGACCTGGTAATAGGCAGATAATCCATTCACTTATTTATTTTTCTCAGTCACCATGCGGGAGCCCTTTGCCTCATCTATTGTTTCCCCACGCAAACTGCGCATGATGCATACACATAAATTCACTATGTGTTTCTATGTAAAAAGATCCAAACATTATCCAGATGGTTGCATCCTTTCCTCCTGGTAAAATCTTACCTAACCCCGTCTGAGAAAATACTTTTCCCCAATTCTCCAAGCCTGCGTCTACAGGTCGGTTTGGGGACAGGATTAGTGGAGTGGTGGCAAGGCGTGGGGGGCACGGAGGGGGCACTTGCACCCTGCTCACACGACGAGGGATGCATGTCTTTCCGGGAGCGCAATACATCCGTGCATCACTAGCGGGGGAGGCGTGCCCGGAGCTGTATATGTCAAGCACTATAGGAGGCGCTCAGACTCGGCTGTGTGTCTCTTTTTCTTCCAGTTATTGGGTCGTGTGGACCATCTTCTTCCGGTTCCTGGGCTGCCCTGGCTTGCTTGCTGCAGCGAGGGAGGAGAGAGAGAGAGAGAGGAGAAAAGAGGGGAGGGAAGGAGTTTCAGTTTCATCACAAACAGGGAGCAGGAGGGAGGGCAACAATGGAGTGAAATTAAACCTACATTAAAAAAACCGAAATCCGCTCAGGCGGGGTGGGGGGCCGAGCCGCCAGTGAGCCATCGACTCGGGAAACCGGTAGATTACAAGAGAGAGAGAGAGGGAGAGGGAGAAAACACCCCCATTTTTAAATTGTGCATTCTTTATTTTTAGACGCATGTAGTGTAATTATTTGCATATGAAGCGGCTTTGCAGAGGTGGAAGTGGTGGCTATCTTTGTGCTGTTAGTGTTGTATGAAGCATTGCATTGCTTTAGCAAACCCTGTCTTAAAGAATGCGAGAGCAACTTGGCTCGTAAAGAGAAAGCAGTTGCGGGTCTGTGACACTATCGACGTGTTTCCAGCTCTTGCTTTACACGCCTTTTATCTTTCTCTTTTGCTAAAATTAAAAAGTAGCCTATTTCCGCGTGCAGGCGGTATTAAACTACTGCAACAGTCCAGACCGCAGTTGCAAGACAATATCAAATTGTATCAATCTATTTAAGCTTCCTATTGTTCTGGTTCTTATTAAAAATCGGCCAAATCACATTCATAAGTACCGTTTTAACGTGCGGTGTGTATTTTGCAAGGTATGGCCTAACCCATTGCAGAATTGAACAGCGCTGTGTGAGAGGAGGCTGCGCTTAGGTTAGCTGTAGCTTATTTTATGAAACGTTATATACATTTTTGTATTTATTGTATAAAAAAATGAAAACGAGAACACATTTCTCTTTTGATCCTGATCATCGTTTTACAGAAACGTGAGCTGTGTTGATGGTAACCCGGTTTTTGTTCTGATTAGGTGTGTGGACGTATTTTACTGTATAGGAACTGAGCATGGAGGGGCGTGTGGTTGGAGAGATATAGCCGGCGAAGTGGGCTTGGGGGTTTCTGGTGTGCTCATTTTAAATATATACATATATATATTTCAACACGCACACATATGTCTATTCAAGTGGCCGTGAGAAGAAGCCCGTAGTCCGCCCTCTGGTTTGTATGTGTTTTGGCTGGAGCACAGCCGGCTCTCACACACCCAATGAGGGAGTACAAGGTAGTGGTGCTCGGCAGCGGCGGGGTCGGCAAGTCGGCGCTCACCGTGCAGTTCGTCACCGGGACCTTCATCGAGAAGTATGACCCGACCATCGAGGATTTCTACCGCAAAGAGATCGAGGTGGACTCCTCACCATCCGTGCTGGAGATCCTGGACACGGCCGGCACCGAGCAGTTCGCCTCAATGAGAGATCTGTACATCAAAAATGGCCAGGGGTTCATTCTGGTGTACAGTCTAGTGAACCAGCAGTCTTTCCAGGTAAATGCATGCATTATTATTATTATTATTATTATTATTATTATTATTATTATTATTATTTCTAATGCTGTAGTGTTGTTTTTGCATTGGGGGGTTATAGTTGGATTTAAAGAAGTGCATGCATTCAAATTAAGTTGCATTAGTGTAGATGTGCATGTATTTCCGTGTTGTCTGTTTTCGCCTTAAAAGTCACGCTGTGTTATAACGGTAGCGGCCGTGACAGCACCACATTCAATAATTTTCAAAAATATTTCATTTTTAAAGCACAAACGACACAGACTGATTTTTAAGTATCCTGAATAATTGATCACCCACTTCAGTTATCCTGCAAAGAAGGGAAATTAATACATCATGACCTGTAGTCACACTGTCTCGATTTTATCCGTCATCTTCGTCGGGCAGATGTTTGTGGAGGGTGCCCAGTGCTGATTTTTCAACTTTACAACCTCCATATTAACGATGCACGTCTTAACTTACACTAGGCAGGTCCTGTATCAGAGAAGAGGAACAAACCCAAAAATCAAACCCACAAATGTTGAAATATGACCAGCACAATTAAACCGTAGAATATGTATGGAAGATCTGCTTATGCGAGGTGATTCTTAAAGGGTGTGGCACAATAAACTTGCTTGCATTCCTACAGTAGTTAACTTGTACCTGAACACTGAAGATCCTTTGTATTTGAGCTTTAAAAGACTATGCAAGCTATACTATAATTCAATTGTATTGATTTTATAAATGCAAAAGTTGCCCTGGCAGTGTCAAGCACATGGTGATTAAATACAGCTGAGGGCTGAGGTCCTAGGGCTGTAGATCTCCCTATAAAACCCCTGAAGTTCCTGACAGGACCCTTTTGAGGATAACGGACTGCAAAACACAGTTGACTAGTCCTTAAGTTTCCAGAGAAACACATTAGTATTAGGGGGTGGTTTTCTCTATGATTAGTTTAGTTGTAGAAATGATACTCTAATTACTTCATAGACTGTAAGATTGGAATCGGAGATTGAAAAACCCATAACCTCTAACAGATGTGTACATTTAGTGTTTTCCGCTGTGGGCATAATACTGCCAGTTATCTGTATGTCGTTTGCATGGACAGCCAGATGGATATGCTTTGAATCCCCTCAACCCCCCTCTTGTGTAGGTCACTGCCAACTGCTTCTGGGGTTCCTGTGTTTAATTTTTTTATTTGTTTTGTATTATTATTTTTCTCCAACCCCCCCCCCCCCAGGACATCAAGCCCATGCGAGACCAGATCGTCCGTGTGAAGCGTTACGAGAAGGTGCCGCTTATTCTCGTGGGCAACAAGGTGGACCTGGAGTCAGAGCGCGAGGTGTCGGGGGCGGACGGGCGTGCCCTGGCCCAGGAGTGGGGCTGCCCCTTCATGGAGACGTCAGCCAAGAGCAAGACCATGGTGGATGAGCTGTTTGCCGAGATTGTGAGGCAGATGAACTACTCCGCGCTGCCCGAGAAGCAGGACCAGTGCTGCACCACCTGCGTCGTCCAGTGAGGGACTCTACCATGTCTGCGCCCGAGGGCCCCACGTGCCCACAGGTCAGCTACCCGCGCACCCCCACTCACAAGGTACACAGCAGTATGCATACTCACACACACACACGTGCAAATGGACACTGGGAGACACTTTGAGAAGCTCTGATGCACATTCTGGGTCCACAGGCCCTAGGCCCCAGACATGACTGTAGTGATGTGTGACATGACTTTGGCCTTCCTGTCCTCCAGTCCTTGTCTATCTTCCCCATAATCTTTAATTATTGAGATGAGCTTCAGGAGCTGTTGGCTGGATTAAACAATCACAGGTCCAATTAAGTAATTGGAGGGCCAGTTAAGTACAGGTTGGAGGCCTTCCCCCGGTGTCCAGGGGGAGGTTGGGGGGGGTCGTTGCTGGCTTTTTGGCTGAGCCATTATCAGACCATCTCATAAAGAATGTTACATGAAGAATAACAGTGGAGAGAGAAAAGGAGGGAGGAAATTCGAGGCTCACAACATCCTGAGTGAAATCGCTGCTCCAAAACAGGAAACAGATTTCTGCACTGCTTGAAAGTACCCCAGCACACTCTCGCTCTCTCCCCCTCTCTCTCTCTCTCTCTCTCTCTCTCTCTCTCTCTCTGTCTCTGTCTCTGTCACACACACACACACACACCAGTTGCTGTGAAGGGATGGCATTTGTCCCAGTAAATGTTTTGGTTGGGTTTCTCCCCCGCCTGTCTCTGTTTGTGTCTGAGTGCAAAACAAAACATGCAAGCAGTGGACCCTCAGTCCATTTTACAGCACACATCACATCAGTACACAGTGACACCTACAGTGCACTCCACTGTGGAACTACAGCCCCCCGACCCGGAGCATGGTAGCGTAACCTCTGACAGAGAAGCAGTTTGTGATTGGTGTACATTGGATACGGGAATTAATCTGAGTCAGTGTGGAGGTCATGTAAACCTAGTCTGTGTGAAAAATGAGTCGACCCAGCACCTGGAATTAAAGTGGAGATTCCTACACTTTACAGCATAGAACTCGAATTTTAAAACATTTTAGTCTTTAATTTACTCGGACAATACTGCACTTTACCAGTTATCTTTTGGCCAGTAAAACGAAACCTAACAATACCAACAGTGAAACGTTCTTATGTAATGTCTTAAATGGCTTGGTGGAGTTATCTTCGTAAAAGCATTATTTATAAAACATTAAATAGGTATTTTTTAACACATTAAATTGTAATGACAACACTGCATATAGTGCTTTGTAACTTTCAATTAATATTTGTAACCATTGTCAAACTGCTCATATTACAGTTTAAAATGTGTTACAAAATGGCAGTTTTAAAATGAAGGTAACATACAGTGAACCTTCCCTTTAATGAAACTGGGGTCTACATCATAGTGCCTTACGCTATTGGATGATCTCCTAATATTTCAGATATACAAATTTTATGATACAGCCGCTCCTCATCTGCATTCATGAGCTCACCGGTCCAATGGGGGATCCTACATCCTTTCACATACAATTACTACACCAATCATTTGGTGGCAACACACCTGTCATTTCGTTCTGCACCCCTGAAAACAACAACCTCAAAATACTAAGAAAAATATTTAAAATGCTTCAAATCTTTATTGGTGTTGCACGTGTATTAATAATGACATGTTTTGTCTTTGTGCGACTGCTGTGATTTGTTTGTCTTCTGTGCAGTAAAATGTGTTTGGCGGCTATAAGGTTCATGTTGTCGTGGTAAGCTGTACTTTAATTCCACAGACAGTTGGGCCACAGTGTGGGAACCACTGGACTTAACAATGTACTGCCCGTTTGCATCTCTGTGGTTTCGCTCCTCTGCACCATCGTGGCGCTGACCGAATGGGTTTGTCAAGTCTAACCCTAGTGCCGTGGCCCCCAGCCCTGGTCCTGCTGGTTGGCTCTTAACTACACCCTCATCTAGACTGACCTGGGTCTTTTGTTGACCTTGTCCATTACATCTCAGCCCCTTAAACAGGTGAAAGTCTCTGAGTTCAGGTCAATAGGCCGGAACCATAGCTGGAGGCTGGAATGGGAGCCAGGCAGCAGAGACCGTGGAGACCTACAGCCACAGGGCCGGGTCCCACTGCTGTTCACCTTGGGCTGCGTAAGCCTAGAGACTGGCGAGGCTGACTGCAGAGATGACCCCCTGACCGGTGCCTACTGCTCTGTTGTGTTGCAGGTGAGTTGCCCAGGAGGATGCCTCACCCAAGCCGCTGCTTTCAAGACCTTAAACCAGCTCACCCAAGGAGCTGCGCTGAGCCTTGAACCTTGACCTTTGACCTCTGTGCCAGGGGCGGCCACCTCTACACCTTCACCACTGATGGATGAGAAACCGCATGAGCCAATTGGGACAGCCTGTCTGATCCACTCCCCACACATCCACCCTCCCTTCCCCACCCTGCAGCCCACCTCGGATGCCTGAGCACACAGGCTGACTGTTCTGATCGTTGACGTGTACCATGTGATAGAATGTCCAGTCGTTTTAATAAGGGGAGGAGACAAACTGGGGTGGGGGGGTGGGGGGGTTGTTGATGTTTTTCTGTTAAGGGGTGAAGGGGGGGTGGCATTTGCTCAGGACACTGCAATATTTCACCCATCCTGGAAGGTGCTCAAGCAGTAACCCCATTTTTTTTTCCTAATTTACTTTTAAGTGTTTATTTTTATTTTTTTAATTGTTATTTTTAATTTCAAAACTAAAACAAAAATGGCTATGATGCAAAACCGGGCCCCATTCCTCCTCCCCTTTTATATACTTTTTTTTAATGCGTTGGATAATTGGATATAAAACTTTCTTCTTTTCCTTATGTATTTATTCAATTCTTCAATACAGTATTAGATACTTGTTGCCTTTTTTTTTTCATTGTCTAAGAAAGAAAGGAAAAAAAAAGCTTTGTGGATATATATTGTTTTAATGGAGAGTTAATTGAGCCTTAAAAAATTATTACAGACTCATCTGTGTATTTTTACTGTCAGTGATGCTTTATTTTGACCGCTAACAATCGAGCCTCTTCCTGGGTGTGATCTGAGCTGTATTGTTCCGAGATTCTCTTTGTACCCCAGGCGCGTGTTCCACAATGGCACGATCCAGACTGGATTCACACTTTCACAGTGGGGAATGCTGGGAGCACGTCCAGAGCTCTTTTTGGGGAAGGGTGAGGGGAGAGGGGAAAAACGGGACTTATTCAATTTCAAATCATTTTGGGCTTTTATCTGTATTCTTGCAGAGAGAGTAATCTTGTAATGGAGTGGGTTAAAGAGGATGCGGAGGGAAAAAAATCATTCTCTGACCTTTGCTTTTTAATTATTATTTTTTTATATACATCGACTAGTTTTAGTTCTGCAGTTTTCATCTACTTCCCATCTCTACCCCTTAGGTTTATCAGTTGTGTGCAGAAATGCGAACACATCTGTGTCCGTGAACACTGAGCCATGACCCCTACAGTGAAGCCAGTCTGGATCTTGCTTGAGTTTGTTGCATGTGTGGAAGTGACCCAGTGGACACATCAGTGTGTATCTGCTGGTAAACTTATGGTAACATCTTGCAGATTACTTGTTAGGCTAGCATAAAGTTTCTAATAAAATTTAATTTTATAGCCATTGTGTTTCCTCACATTTTGTATGTATTGGTTCAATACCCACTCTTTGCCAGTGTTCAGTGGTCCAGGCCCTGTGACAGACTGTCCCTACTGGTTTCCCAGCTGCCTGACAGATTCCAAAGCTGAATGTTAGGCTCCAGTGTTTAGTCAGTTTAAATGAGGATGTCTACTCTGACTTTACATATGTATTTTTACTCTCATATAGCCTTTTGATAAATGTGCTAAATTTAAAGCATGATGCCAATCACACATACAGCATTAACTGACAATCTTCACTGGTGATGCTCTGACAGGCCTGTACTGCAGCTGTCTTTAGTTCCTGCTTGTTCATGGGGCATTTCGCCTTTCCTTTTGCCTAGGAAATCACAACAAACCAATCGGAGAGATAGCAAAAACATTAGATGTGGCCAAATGGTACATTCTTAAAAAGAAAGATCGCGCTGGTGAGCTCAGGAACACCAAAAGGCCTGGAAGACCACGGAAAACAACTGTGGTGGATGACAAATTAAAGATTAAAGTCTACACTTAAAGCACATCTTGATTTTTTCCTTTCAAATCCACTGTGGTGGCATATAGAGCCAAAATGATGACAATTGTGTGTCTGTCCAAATATTTATGGACCTAACTGTACATGGTTTGAGATCATACGAAACCAAATGTGTCCACCAGACCAATATCGCATGGGTAAAAAGGTATCAAATGTGCAAATAAAAAAACCTAACGGTCTTCACCTCTGTGGGGATTTTGTCACTGTATATTGGTGTGTGGCTGTTCTGTATATAAGAGAGTGCTACGGGTTAATTAGCTTATTGGAAAAGAGATTGATGAACTCAGTGTCGCAGGCCCATCACGCAAACTGCTGGAGCAATGGGCAGTGATGTACAGTGCTGTGCCCATTTCAGATTCAAACCTAGGAGAATTTTGGTCAGCTCTGCAGACTGGAAAATATCCCCAAATGTGCCAGTTGGCATCAATTAAAAATAGACTCAATATGCATAGAACCATTGCATGCATTTCAGAATTAAATATGTGATATAACTAATTTCCTTCCTTCAGGAGAGTAAATTCCAAAACCTGGATGCACGTGAAGGAAAAGGTCAACACTGAGAAACTGCAGCCAGACAAGACAAGAAGAGAAATAACTCTTCTGTACAGTTTGGCCGATTTAGCCTACAGGTTGATCCATTAATTTTATGAACAAGTTCCAGAAAGAAAGATTAGTCCATCTCCAATGTCTGCAGTTATGCAGCCACAACAAATGAAAGAGAATAAAAGAGCCGGAGTCTGACACAAGCTTCCATTTAATTTACCCATAGGTTCAAGTTTTGATTAAGCCATAATATGAGTTTCAGCGCTGAAGGCTGTGTGGGGATGCAGTCCAGCAGCTCACCACAAATTGAATGACAAACGAATGACAAAACGTAATGCCAATTAACTATGAAGGGCAATCTAGATCCCATACGGGAATCCTGAAATCCCAAATACTCTTCAAAATAACCTAATATACAAAATAAAAGTGGAATGACGGCTGTATTCTATAAAAGCGACCAAATCTGAAACATTGTGGATAATGTTACTTAAAATTATCCTATTCTGTAACAAAAAACAAATTTTATATTACAGTCCTGTCATTCCGTGTTTATTTTGAAGAAAGTGTATTCAGGATTCCAATCTGGGATTTGGACATAAGGCAGTGAATCCTATTTGGGCTGTTTTTAGTATGTTTTCAGGATTCCAGGCCTGTCATTCCAGTTTTAATTTGTGTACTAGTTTATTTTAAAGAAAGTGTATCCAAGATTTTAGGCTTCCTGTCTGGCATTTGGAGATATAGACAGTCCTTCTGTTTTCCCCATTGTAGTTAATGGGCATTCTACTCCCCATTGTTGTCTCTGAGCATTCCATTTTGTAATTCGTTTTAGTCTGTCCCCCTGAAGATTTCTTCTTAAACTGGTGATTAAGGCTGGCCTATACAAGCCACAGCACCACTGGTTACCAAGAGCAGCACAGGACACTGCTGGCGACTCTGCTGTGTGTGGTGAACACAACCAGATTTCACTGTGTGGCTCTTGCTCCAGGGGCCAAAATCAACAAAAAAATTGTTCCTGGACGTTCATCCCCATAACCAATCAAGATTACTAAAACAACAGTTGTGCTGTCACAAAACAATGCTTTTCAAAGAACAGCAGCAGTTTGCAGCCCTGCAATAGTATTTGTAATACTATTAAATAATTAAATAAGTATTTTATTTTGGTAAAACAAGTAAAATTAAAGTTTTTTATTTATTTAAGCTAATTAAGCTAATTTACTCAGCAATGTGTTTGTAGATATCTTTGCATTTGTATTTTCGGTCTCATTGAGATATACAGACATACTGGTGTGTGCCTATATCTTGGTGTTACTGTGGGCTCAGAGTCGCAGAGCTGCCCCCGGTGGCGGGTCTTTGCAGGTGCAGTGTCTCCAGATCTGTGGCGTATTAGCAAGACGTGTTTCTAAACTGTAATCCTAACAATGCAAACTGGGTTGGACGGAAACTATGCAATCTCAAACAATCCGTCTCGCTCGACTTTTAAAATGTTTCATACAATGTTGTATTGATCAAACTATGAATGGGTATGCACGTTATGTTTATGTATTCATTATTTTTGCTAAGTAAATGTAAGTCAATCGAATGCTCCAAATGAATTGGCATGGCATTGAAAAACACAATACCGCACGTAGTGAGTGGCATGCACTTTGAGCTCTGTGTGCCGACGCTGCTAACATGAGGACGTGCTTTTGTGACATTGGTCTGTAACAACCCGGCTGTGGTAAGTTTGTGTATGACTATACCACGGGAAGACTGACCTGCTAGCACAATGAGCTACACACAAAAGGTGCCATAGCGTTTGCAGGCTGATACCAATGCCATATGATTGTGCCAGCACGCTGCTCTCGGAGGGGAGGCGGGTGGTTGTCTGTCCTCCTCTGCTCCCTCGGTAATCAGTGCGCTCACCTCGTATAAACTGTCCCCTAGCGGCGGCTTCTCGCTTACTGAGCCTCAGCCTCGTTAGTAACAATACAGACGTGAATAGAGGAGTAAACCTGTAGAATAATAAAAATCGGTAGCACGTTCATTAATACGCTATATTATTTTAAACATACGCTCGCCGCCGCTGCATTTTATACTATATTGATCTGTATGAAGCCCGTATTTGTCATCACGTCCCGAAACTTTCCATAACTGCCCGTCGTTATCTAACTGTGTTGCTCTGCACATGCGCCTCACGTTTCTCCGAGCACCCACCCCCACGTCAGAGTGCGGAAGGGCCGGCTTTAGGCGCCTATTGGTTACGCCGCCGGAGTGCGCTGTCTGTGATTGGACGGCGGTGGGAAGGGGGCGGGCCCGGGCGGGCTGTCCTGCGTTTGCGCGGTGCCCGTGCCAGAGGTCCGACTGGCACAACACACGACCAGCCGAATAGCGCTTGCCCGGGCGAAGACTGTCCTCTAGGCTAACACGACTGCAGCCCAGGAAGAGCCTGAGTAGCCAGGGCGAAATTCAAAGAAATAAACGCCTTAAATAAATATACAGTCTATATTCCAACATTTCCCAGAGTTTATTTTACTCCTGCATGAGCGGTTCTTTTCCACTGACAGGACGATGAAGCACAACTCCAATGTACCTGCATTTCTGAGCAAACTGTGGACGCTGGTGGAGGACCCCTCTACCAATGACCTGATCTGCTGGAGCCGGGTGAGTGTGCTGTGCTGGGTCAGTCGCCCGTCCAGTCCAGGTTTAAACCACACACACGCGTAAAGTAACTCACAGATGAGTGCAGCTGATCACTCCGCACCTGAAACACGGGTGCAGTTAGTCTTGACCGAAATGCATGTGGGTTTAGTCGTGTTTTTGTTGGCTGACGTACGGAGCGGCCCCAGACTGCAACACCCCTCAGCTGCTGGGGAAATAGCAGCTGCGTCACGGAGCAAAGCGCAGCAGCTTTAGTTGCTTTGTGTGGGTGTTAGTGCGTTGATACACGAAACCAGTGTCCTTCTTTATGGGTTTTATTTTTAAAATATTATATTTGTAATGAATGCAATTTCGAGAAACCTGCGTGTTGTTTTAAATGAATGGGTTTTATGCTAAATTATGTTTGGAAAAAACGTATTAAATGGCAGTGTTATTAAAAGTGCTTTAAACATCGTAAAAGGTAAGGGGTTGGAAACAAAATTTTGTTTTTTTTATAAACAAAAACACTTAAGAAGAGACTCGGGGTATGGTTAGATCATAATCGGAAATTATAAATGGAAAAAATATGAGCTGTAAAGCTTTCAGTGGCAGCAGCAAATCTGAAATGAAACGGACTGTGGTTTGTTTTCATTGTACACATCCGTGGTGGGAGATTTTTTGGAGCTGCGTACGCGGACAAACAAACCCACATGAGCGGCACATGTGCTGCAGAGCTGTGCCGCCATTGGTTCCCGTCCCGACCTATCGGCAGGCGCGCTTTAAGACGGAAGCCCGCCCTCGTCCTCACGGGGGCTTCCGATTGGATGTTTCGCACGTCTCTTTAAGCGGCGGTGAGCAAGGGGTTGCCTTACTTGATGTTATTAATAGCCAAGCATGGGTATCGCGTTGGTGAACCCCTTACGTCAGACCGAAGTTACTGCAGTTAAAGAGCAGCTTGGACGTTATTTTAAGGCCAAGGGGCAAGCAATCGAATATCCGCATCATCCTGCTGACTCACTTACCTAAATATCCTAAGATCTCCATGCAAGAGAATTACCGAGCAATAACACTCCATGCATCCTGTGTAGTGAGCAGTATTTTCAGGTCAAGTTCACACAAGATAAGGAGTAAGGAAACTGTGTGCCCTGTGTTAGCCATTTTGGCTCATTCCATTTGCTTTGTTTTTTTAATAAAGTGGTGTCCCTGTCTCTCTCCCTCTCTTTCTCATCTCTGCTTCTCACGAGAGTCAGAGAGAGAGAGAGCTGTAGAAAGCACAGTCCTTGTATACCTCTGTCTGCAGAGTTCAAAGTTGTTGTTTTTTTTAAATAACTCCTGCTGGGGCTGTGAAGAGATTCTCACTGTAGTGCGTCTTGTCCACTGCCAGAGCCGCAGTGTTGTCACTCAGAGTGATGGGTAGCGGCAGTAGCTGAGCTGAGCTGCAGTCCCCAGCTGGAGAGAGCAGCTGGACTGGGGCAGTGTGGAAGGCCCTGCTAAGCCAGACTGATGCTTAACCAATCAGCAGTGGCTTCTTGTCCCATTTTCTCCTTCCTCTCCCCAGAACGGCTCCTGCTTCCAGGTCTCCAATGAGCGCCTTTTCGCCAAGGAGGTCCTGCCCCTGTACTTCAAGCACAATAACATGGCCAGCTTCATCCGCCAGCTCAACATGTGTACGTACCCCCACACACACACACACACCCACCCACTCACCCACCCACCCAACCATACACACACACATACACAAATGCATACATACACACTCACTTACATACCCAGACTCACCAGACATACACAGTCTCACAGACACACACGCACAGATACATGCCCTCTGTGTGGAAATTAGTGTGCAACAACTGCCATTGTGCAGGTTTGTTCTACACATATGAAACTAAAGTGTGATAAACAGATAGTGGTGTCATATTGGAGTTATTATGAGGCACGCCATCTTGAGTTTCATCAGTGGTCCCCTCTTTATTTTTTATATGCAGAATCCCCCCTCCTACCCCTCCCAACCACAAACGTTTGGCGCAATTACTGAGTGAAGCTGTAAGCCTTTGCAAGGTTTAACAGATCATTGTGTTTGTGTAATGCTGGCTAAACTACATGAGTCACCATCGATAAGTCTGCTAAAATAACTTTATATAATCATAAGTAATTGATGAACGTCCCTGTTACCCCTTTTTCCTGTTGCAGATGGCTTCCACAAGGTGGTGCATGTGGAGGTTGGGCTGCCCAGGGAGGCGGAGGAGAGTGTGGAGTTCCAGCACAGGCACTTCCTACAGGGCCAGCCCCAGTTACTGGAGCTCATCAAGAGGAAGGTGAATGCAGGGGGTGGTGGTCAGGGGGGAGTCCAACTCTTCCTTTAGAGAAGACTCTGTATGAATTACATAACTTGCTGTGTTTTTTTAACCCTCTCAGTAATGTCACCCACAACTTGCTGAAAGTTGATGGTTGAAAGAAAAACTCACTTAAGAAATCTCTGTATATATTTAATTTGGGATGTGGGGCTGGGCTGCGCTAATATACTCACTCTCTCTTCCTGCCTCCTCCTTTCTTCCTCTCTCTTTCTCTCCCCCTCACTTTCTCTTCAAAACAAGGGCTGTCTTTATTCCTGCAGTAAATTCACTCTCCCCTCTCTCTCTCTCTCTCTCTCTCTCTGTTCTCCATTGATCTCTCTCTGGCGCTATCCTCATTTCACTCATCCTCTGTCCACCACAGGTGTCCCTCAGCAGAGGGGACGAGGGCCGACTGAAGCAGCAGGAGTTCTCGCAGGTCCTCCTGGACATCCGTCAAGCCCAGTGCCGTCAGGACGTGGCGGACTCTCAGCTTCTGGCCCTAAAGAGGTGAGCTGCTCCCATCTGTGCTTACATCTGAGCCACTGGAAGTACAGCCATCAGTCTGGACAGTAGGCAGGAGGAAGGCTGGGCATGGGAAGGCATACACAACAGTGCAGTGCTGATAGAACTGTTAGATGGAACTAAGCAGTGAAAGTTAAGAACAGGACAGTGTGCACATTGAACAAAGAGACATGTTGAAATAAAAGCCAGGCTGTCAGTTAAACAGTTCTGGTTCATAGGGCCCAGTTCAGGTTGTAGATCAGCAGCAGCCTGACATGTGTCTGAGGCAGTGGGGGCAGTGGGGGCAATGTAGGGAGGGGGGTGGTTTGGGTGTTCAGAGTTGTGATGATTTTGCTGTCCCCCTCCAGAGAGAATGAGAGCCTGTGGAACGAGGTGGATTCCCTGAAGCAGAAGCACCAGCAGCAGCACAAAATTATCAGAAAGGTAAGACCAGGTGTGCCAGGTCTCCTGCCAAACGGTCTTTGGATATCATTACCATTGAATCCTTTATTTATGTATGTATATATTTAGCTTCAGAAGAAAGAGGCGTAACGTGCTCTTTTTTAGAAAGTGACCGAGAAAGAGACAGACAGAAGATCGAGACAGGGTCCTGATTTATATCTCCCTTTCTCTCTCTCTCTGCTTTCTCCTACGTCTGCCCATCCTTCTCTCCCTTCAATTTTTCCTTCTCAGATCATCCACTTCATTGCCAGAATGGTACAGCCTAAGAGCATCGCAGGCCTCAAGAGGAAGCTGTAAGTCTTGGCTCTGCCCCCAGGCATCTGCATGAGACATTTGAGGAGAGGACTTTGTGTGAATGTGACCCGGATCCTTTAGCACAGTGCTCTCTCTGGCAGAAAAAAACACAACCAAACAAACCATAAACACGCTTGTAAAATTAAAATCAGATTGTCTGTCTTGAGTGGCACTGGCCGTCTTTTCCTCCACCACGAAAGACGGTGCTCAAAGGCTTGTGCATCCTGCTTTCCCAGGCATTGTGGGTCCGGTCAATGTGACGTGAACATGAATGAATTATGTGGCACCTAATGCATTGTGCATTATGTTTGGTTGAATTTAACCCTGCTTTTTGACTTATTTGGAGACATTGCACCCCACCCCCGCCACATCCCCCACATCCCTCCTCCTCTCTTCTTCAGTCCCCTGATGATTGACAGTCCCATGGGCCACTCCCACCCCAAGTACAGCCGTCCCATCACCATGGACCCCAGCCAGGAGGCCTCTGCCGTCCATGGATTTCCGGTGAGTGGGGGTGGTGGGGTAGGGTGGGGTGGGTACTCTTTCCAACCCAGAGTCATCTTTGCTTCTGCAGGAGCACAGCTTATGCAGGTTCATCTTTACTTTTCTTTTTCTTTTCTTTTTTTACTATTTTAAATTTACCTCATTTTTTTTTAAACAGCATTTTCGTCCCTCTTCTGTTCTGGTCGCATTTGACAATAAAGGTGGCAAATTCCTAACGAAATACCACACGGCGACCATAAGAATAACACCCAGCGTCTTTCATTGCAGTTCCTCTGGGCCCCGATGGCGATCGCATGCGTGCATCAGACTCTCACCGGCACGCTAAGTAAACGCCTGTTTGTCCTAATGAGGCACAAAGAACCAAAAAGGAGGTTGGGGAGAGTCCGATCGAACTTGCTAATTTAAGTCAACGCAAGCCAATTAAATGCTTAATTGAGTTTGTTTTCCACCTTTTTTTTTTTTTTTTTTTTTAAAGAGGGGTGAATTTAACATGATGTAACCAGTATTATCAACATGGGGTGGTGTATGTGGTGACGAGTGAGAGAGGAGGAGAAAGAGAAAGGGTAGTGATGAAGCAGGACTACAAAGCATAAAAGACAGAGAGAGGGAGACTGAGAGTGCTGGAGGAGAGACAAAGAGAGAGAGGGAGACCCAGGAGAAGAGAGAACACGATTTCTGACAGTGCCATGACCGGCTGTGTCCACAGCTCGGCTCCTCCACGTTGGGCCCTCTTGACTGCGGCGGCCTGATCATCTCTAAAGTCACTCACCAGCGGGCGTCCGGCCTGCTCCAGAGCCCCCCCCTAGGACACAGCAGGTACAGGGAGGGAGGGAGAGGGAGAGGGAGGGGTGCTTGGTCCTCTTTTGCTGTTGTGTGAGTGTGAGATTGTGTGAAAGTGTTTTTATTTTGTTTTGAAGCAGCCTGGGAAGAGTATTGTACTGATCTTTGTTTTTTTCACTCTGTCTTTCTACAACATCCCCACCCCCACCCTTGCCCAGTGTGGACAGCCCCCTGCAGGTGAGCCATAGACCCCTGCTGACGGAGAGCCTGGTCCGAGGCACGCAGCCTAGCATCCACCCCTCCACCCTCACCCCCGCAGACCTGTACTGCTCCCTGGACGACTGCACCCTCACCACCCCAGAGGAGGACACGGCTGAGCGGTAAGGTGGGCGGTGGGTGCTGTGGTGCTCAGACTGGTGCTCACAGGGGCCTGCGTATGTCTGTCTGAGCGCTGGCTGTGGAGAGTTTGGACCAACTGGCTCCTCCTGTGCTCAGATATTTGTGATCATAGAAAAAATAAATACAGCTATTTAACAAAATCATATTCTAAAACGTATCCTGATTAAGGGCACAGATGTGTCAATCAATGCCCAGGTCACAGAATGGCAGACTTGGGGGTCGCAAAGTGCTGTCTGTTGTGTCCTGTCTCTCTCTCTTTCTCTCTGACCTGTCCCCTCTTTCTGATCTCTTGCACCCCAGATCTGAGCTGTCAGACCCACTGGCGTTGATAGACTCCAGCCTGGCCCAGATCCGTGCCTCCCTGCCCGACACTTCCCGCCTCGGCCTGGATCTGCTCAGAGAGGTCAGCATGTGCTCCGTGCTCTGCTCTCTGTGTTCCATGTTCCCTACCAAATGTTCTATTGTGTTCCGTGTTCCGTGTTCCCTGATCAATTGCGTGCTCTTGTGCCATTCCAAATCTGTCACAATGTAGACAAGTAACAGAGAGATTCTCCTTCCCCCTCCACCGCTGTCTCCCTCCCTTCCCCTCTCTTTCTTTATTTTTTTCTTTCTTTCTTTCATTCTCTCTCTCTCTCTCTGTCTCTATCTCCACCTCTCCCCCCTCAGCTCTTCAGCCTGACACCCTGTCCGGACACAGAGGGAGACCCCCTCAAGGTGAGCACAGGCTGCTGACATCTGTGATGTTGAGGAGGATTTTGATGTTTCAAATAATAAATATCCAACATTAGAAACATTGCTCAAATTAGGCTTGCGAATGGGTTCCGGTAAACTCGGGCTCTCGTTAAAGGGATACTTCGGTATTTTGGCATTGTAGCCTGATTGCTTACTCACCCAGAGTCATACGAATCCATGGAAACTTTTTTTTTTTAATTCTGTGAGTCCAGTTTGAAGAAATTTGAATGTATCGTTTTGTTTGCATAGCACAATTGCTTGAAGCAAATGGTCACAACTTGCTGACTCTCAAAAACTGGCTAATAGATCTCTGAAATACTTAAAAGCTGGGTGGATAGCACAAAGTATCCCTTTAAGGATGGGGTTGTTTTATTGCTGACTGACCGGTGTGTAGATTGGTATGGGGCCTAGCTTGACAGTTTGGTGTGGGGTTCATTCAGGCTGTTGTTTTTGCCTTGAAAAAGGCAGGTAACCTACTGATGTAATTGTTCAATGGATTATAGTGAAAAGTCTCTCCTCTCTGCATTGCGTGGGCAGGAGGGCGAGGGGGGCACTAGGAGACCGCTGCAGTGTGTACGGCGCCTGCCTGACCAATCACCGCTCTTCTCTGTCCTCTCTCCACAGAAGCACACGGGCCCAGTGGAAGAGGATCATGGGTCCTTGCAGTCACAGAGGAACAGAGGTAGTGCGGCTCCACCCTGGCGCTGCTTTGCAGTTGTGATTTGTCTGTCGTGTCACTTTATTTGTGGCGCAGGTTTGACCTAAGTGCTTTTTATGAGGGGCCGTACAAGCCATTATTCATTCTGGGCTTCTCACATACATACATTCTCCTTTCACATACATATATTTTCACTCTCACATACATACATTCTCCTTTCACATACATATATTTTATATACATATACATATAAAATTAGCGAGCACAGAAATACAACTTGTACTTACGTTTTTTATTTTACGCTTACAATTCAGTTCGCACGATTGATCTCCATTCTCATCACACATGGCTGACCACAGCAGAGGCAGAGTCTACAAAAGCTTAACATGGTTTATGCCAAGACTAACACTTTCCAAACTGTTACACAAAGGATTGGATGTTTAAAGTGTCGTGTTAGCCCTAGCCAGACGTATTGTGCTTAATGTTGAACTCGCGTGTTTTACTGTACTTTAAAATGTAACCATTTATATTCAAACTTTATAATTAACTAGACTGGCACCACCCAGGCTGATAGACAACATATGTAATGTTCAAATTGATATTAAAAGCAAAAGTAACTTGTTAAGCCTTGTAGCGAAGTGTGAATTGTGCTTCATATTGAAAGCTTATATGTGGTTATTGGTTATTAAGTGAAGGACTTAGATCCTAGCTTTACTAACGACAACCCGCACCTACCAGTCCTATACAAATGAAGAGGCGTTTAACACAGCCAATATCAACTTCACGTCAGTCTTGTCATTTATTAAATCTGGATATCAATGGTTAAGTTTTAAGTACAGTAAACCACATTAAGCACAATGCAGCTTGGCTACAATAAAATAGGGCTTAGAAAAGACAAGGCAGTTATGCTTTTAATGTCATTTAATGTCATTCAATCTTTTGTGTAACAGTTTGGAAAGTGTCAGTCTTGTCATTTATAGATGGGATGTACACGGCTCTGTTTTAATACAGTAAGTCACGTTGAGCGTTTTTTCATTAAGTGATATTCACCTTAAGTGAATTAATATACGCAGAGCCTAATGTCATAATCATATTGTTTATGTTAGTGAAAACATATCCATTCTTTATTCATAGTAGGGTGTGCCTAAGTAATGGTTATGCTTAAAGCACATTAAACCACGTCAAGCTTTTTTACACTGCCTCTGCTGCCATGTGTGATGAGAATGGAGATCGAGTGCGATGATCATCTAGGATGCCTGATCTATGCGCTGTGTTTGAGTCGGTGTGAAAACAGTCAAAAAGAACTGTGAGCAAATTGTATTTCTGTGCTCGCTAATTTTAACCGTCCACGCTGACCGTGACCTGAACATGACCCAGTACAAGCTTCTCAACCAATCACATCGCTATAAATGACCTGCCTTCCGTTTCCACTATACTCTCTCACACATGCATACATTCTTCTCTTACATCCATATATTATATATAATATTACATGTATACATTGACTGCATGTGCATGAGAGCAAAAGTATGAATGTGTGAGTGAAAATATATGTATGTGAAAGGAGAATGTATGTATGTGAGAAGCCCAGAATGAATAATGGCTTGTATGGCCCCTCATAGATTTTTATTTTTATGTAACATAAAATCAAGGCATATGAATAGGACAGTGAAATATGGCATCATGAACAATTATGAAAGGAACAAAAAAAAGTAAAGGCAAATTTGTGAAATTGGAACAGAAGGATATGATTCTAAAATGCCTCTCCCCCCTCATCTCCTTCTCTCTCTCTCTCTCTTTCTCTCTGTGCAGTGGAGATGGTGCAATATTGTGGGATGCTGCATGATTGCCAGACAGAGGTGGGGGTGGGGGTGGGGGTGGGGGTGAGGGGGGGAGCGGAGGTACAGGGGGGGTGGGAAGAGGAGGATGAGGAGGAGGAAGGCACAGACATCCTGCCCATCCTGCTGAAACTGGCACAGGAAGTCTCTGACATCACCTACTGTACTGGAGACCTGCCCCCTGCCCCCCCAACCCCCCCACGCACCCTGCTGACCAGCTGAGCACACCAGCCTGCGGAGACTGGAACAAAGGAGAGAGCTTATTTTATTATGATTATTATCATCATCAATATGATTATCATGTATTATTTTAAACTTGTGCACTAGTTGAAAATTCCCTGTTCTGGTGTTTGTGGAGTGTTGCAGATATGTGACTGTTCTAGTGGGGCTGCAGTAGGAAGGTAAGCTGGAAGTTTGCACAGTCTTAACTGGGTGCAGTGACGCTGTGATGGAGTAGCGGGAGAGAACTCTTCCATGCTGGTTTGCTCCTCTGCCTCGTTACAGCTGTTGAGTCGTCAGTTTTTTATTTGTGCTTTGCTGTTCTTTTCCAAGAGGATAGTTTACTGAGCAGCCCTATGCAGAAGCTATACTAGGTAAACTGAAATAAATCCACAATGAAGAACATATGAATTGGAATATTAATATACATCATTCTAGGGTTAAAGGGAATGAGCCATCTTCCACTGATTATTATTGTTAGTATAGTTAAAATCATGTAATAGCCCTTTTAGGATGAGATGAGTAAAATGCAGGTTTGTTATACCCAGCTGCCCAGAAGTGCAGTGTGAGGTGCCATCTAGCGGTTGATATGGGGAACTGCACACAGCAGGTCTCCCTGAGAAGCAATGATTTATAGAACACTGTGGGCGTCCGTGGGGACTACAGGCCAGATTATCCTAATATGAGTTCAGTGAGGTCCAGTCCATTATTAAATAAGCTACCTTGATAGTAAAAGGTCCTCCTCCTCCTCTGCCATACATGTGTTGCAGTGTTGCCACAGTTATGAAGCTTGCAATCTCTGAAGAAAGTCTCATCTTTTCTCAGGTGGAAGCAAGACTGTTAAGAGTATATTCCAGAATGCCTGTGAGAATCTGAGCAGAATGCAGGCAATCTAAATCCGAATTCCAATCCAATGATTCTCCTGCACCCCCTCACTGGCAAGAGACACCCACACACTGCAGGGGCCTCTTCTGTCAGGGCAGTGCTGCGGTAGTTTAAAAGTGGCTTCAACAATAATCCAGATTCAAAGGAAAGTTAGTTGTTAATTACATTACTGTGAATGATGTCACAATGTAACCAGTTAAAAAACAAAAACAGGAAACTATTTTCCATTCATTGGTAGCACCTATTTGCATTTGTAAACGGTGAGGTTTCATATAATGGTGGCAGGTGTGTTATTGGTGTAGATGACCATATATGACAGCCTACACTGGTGGTGGGGATGCAGTAAGTATAGTTAGCATACACCATTTGAGACGGGACAGGTTTATACAATTGCCCTTTGATTTAATATCAATCAACAGGTACTTTGAGCTTTAGAGGTGTCCTAAATTTATTTTGTTGCTTAACTGGTTACAGAGAAGGTTGACAATACCATTTTAGCTATTTAACTTTTTTTATAACATAAACCACTTTTATTTTGATTTTATCACATTCTAATTGGAGCATATTGCCCCTCTACAGTTTAGCAAGCCCTTTCACTCACCCCGGCTGCCAATCACAGCTAAGATTCTGGTGGTATTGTGAATTCTTCAGGAAGAGTCTGTGCGAATTAATGAATAAATTACTTTGCAAGAGCAATGGAAAATGAAAAACATGGGTGACTACAAACCAAACAAATATATATATGACGTATAGCCTATATTATTGGTAGAAATATTCAACTTATTTTATTTGCTAATTTTTCATGAGACCCAACTAGTTTCTTGCCATCTCACATTGCTTTCAGTTGGCCGTTGCATCTGCTAGTGAATGATGGGGTCGGGTGACAGCTGTAGTTCCAGCGCATTTGTTCTGGTGTTCTTGCCTTTGCTGCTGACAGAGACATGACAGAGACTTCCAGTGTCTGTTTAAGGGCGGCAGTGGACTCTGACTCATTGAGTACAGGAGGGTTTTAACGTATATGGTGGACTACATTTACTGTACTCTAAAATAAACTGTTTTTGTAATTATCAAATGCTTGTCAATTGCCTCTTTTATATTATTTGTATTACTATAATTTGTTTTGTTTTGAGTTTTAGAAGTGCTAAATATCTGAAATTAATAGTTGTGTGTGTATAGACCTAACTGGTGTGTTTCTTGGTTTAACCAGCAGGGGGAAGGAAACAAATGAGCTCCTTTGTAGAGTACAAAAAAAAACTAACTCCGCGACAGAGGGCGGTGCAAAGCGAAACCTCTGCAGTGATCTGTGTTGTGGAGTGTATCTGGACCAGGAATTATCTTTTTTGTGATTAATTATTTTGTTATTCAAATACATGGAAAAACAACATTTGTTGCACAGACATTTCTATAACTGAAAAATATATAAAACATATAGGTAAAACATTTGTCAAATTGAGGTGTAATTATGTATTGAGTGCATGCGAGGATAAAGTGTCATACTAACTTTGACTCCTCGTAGCCTGTATTAAACAGGAAAATATATCTGGACATTTCTTTATAACACTAAAAAAAACATTTGCACTGGAGCAGAGGCCTAGGTTGATGTCAGAATTGCGGAACATGCATTTCAAGACCCAATAAGGTAACCAATCAGACATCAGCGAGCTTGTGACAGGTTAGAAATTATCTTAAACATGAAACCGTGAAAATAGAATACTGGAGTTTGAAACCATGGAATATACAGTGCATCCGGAAAGTATTCAGCGTGTCTCTGTGGAGAGAGGAGAACCTTCCATAGGAACAACCATCTCTGCAGCACTCCACCAATCAGGCCTGTATGGTAGAATGGCCAGACGGAAGCCACTCCTCAGTAAAAGGCACATGACCGCCCGCCTTGGGTTTGCCAAAAGGCACCTGAAGGACTCTCAGACCATGAGAAACAAAATTCTCTGGTCTGATGAAACAAAGATTGAACTCGTGTCTGGAGGAAACCAGGCACCGCTCATCACCTGGCCAATACCATCCCTACAGTGAAGCATGGTGGTGGCAGCGTCATGCTGTGGGGATGTTTTTCAGCGGCAGGAACTGGGAGACCAGTCAGGATCGAGGGAAAGATGAATGCAGCAATGTACAGAGACATCCTTGATGAAAACCTGCTCCAGAGCATTCTGGACCTCAGACTGGGGCGACGGTTCATCTTCCAACAGGACAACGACCCTAAGCACACAGCCAAGATAACAAAGGAGTGGCTACAGGACAACTCTGTGAATGTCCTTGAGTGGCCCAGCCAGAGCCCAGACTTGAACCCGATTGAACATCTCTGGAGAGATCTGAAAATGGCTGTGCACCGACGCTCCCCATCCAACCTGCTGGAGCTTGAGAGGTCCTGCAAAGAAGAATGGGAGAAACCTGCCCAAAAATAGGTGTGCCAAGCTTGTAGCATCATACTCAAAAAGACTTTAATTGGTGCCAAAGGTGCTTCAACAAAGTATTGAGCAAAGGCTATGAATACATGTGCTTTTTTTATTTTTTATTTTTAATAAATTTGCAAAGATTTCAAACAAACTTCTTTCACGTTGTCCTTATGGGGTATTGTTTGTAGAATTTTGAGGAAAATAATGAATTTAATCAATTTTGGAATAAGGCTGTAACATAACAAAATGTGGAAAAAGCGCTGTGAATACTTTCTGGATGCACTGTAAGCAAAATGTACATTCTTTTTGCATTGAATAAATACTGGCATTAAAAACGTATTGCATATTCGTTGTGTTTTTGTTGTTTCAATGCACATTTTTATTACGTAAAACATAATCATATATATAAATATGTGCTAATATTAGGAGGTTGCCATGCAGGGGCTCCACAGCAGCAGCCTGTCCGTTGATGTGCAAAATGGGGTCTCCTGGCAAATCATCCCTCAGGAGACGTCCCCCATCCATGAACCCAAAAATCTGCAGGATACAGTGGCAAAGCACATCTCAATTCCTTCGGATTAGTAGTCCAAGCACATCTTTGCTTAGGTCTCGGGACAGGTTGCGGGGGTTGTCTGCATGTGGTCGCACCTAGGGGAGAATGACTGAGGTAAGGTTTATGGCGATTGACATGGGAGGACTTTGTTCAGTCCTTCTCTATTCACTACTCGCTAAAAGTACAGTAAAAAAAGTATTTGATCCCCTGCTGATTTTGTACGTTTGCCCACTGACAAAGAAATGATCAGTCTATAATTTTAATGGTAGGTGTATTTTAACAGTGAGAGACAGAATAACAACAAAAAAATCCAGAAATTTCAAAAAAGTCATAAATTGATTTGCATGTTAATGAGGGAAATAAGTATTTGACCCCCTATCAATCAGCAAGATTTCTGGCTCCCAGGTGTCTTTTATACAGGTAACCAGCTGAGATTAGGAGCACTCTCTTAAAGGGCGTGCTCCTAATCTCAGCTCGTTACCTGTATAAAAGACACCTGTCCACAGAAGTAATCAATCAATCAGATTCCAAACTCTCCACCATGGCCAAGACCAAAGAGCTGTCCAAGGATGTCAGGGACAAGACTGTAGACCTACACAAGGCTGGAATGGGCTACAAGACCATCGCCAAGCAGCTTGGTGAGAAGGTGACAACAGTTGGTGCGATTATTGGCAAATGGAAGAAACACAAAATAACGGTCAGTCTCCCTCGGTCTGGGGCTCCATGCAAGATCTCACCTCGTGGAGTTTCAATGATCATGAGAACGGTGTGGAATCAGCCCAGAACTACACGGGAGGATCTTGTTAATGATCTCAAGGCAGCTGGGACCATAGTCACCAAGAAAACAATTGGTAACACACTACGCCGTGAAGGACTGAAATCCTGCAGCGCCCGCAAGGTCCCCCTGCTCAAGAAAGCACATGTACAGGCCCGTCTGAAGTTTGCCAATGAACATCTGAATGATTCAGAGGAGAACTGGGTGAAAGTGTTGTGGTCAGATGAGACCAAAATCGAGCTCTTTGGCATCAACTCAACTCGCCGTGTTTGGAGGAGGAGGAATGACCCCAAGAACACCATCCCCACCGTCCAACATGGAGGTGGAAACATTATGCTTTGGGGGTGTTTTTCTGCTAAGGGGACAGGACAACTGCACTGCATCAAAGGGACGATGGACGGGGCCATGGACCGTCAAATCTTGGGTGAGAACCTCCTTCCCTCAGGCAGGGCATTGAAAATGGGTCGTGGATGGGTATTCCAGCATGACAATAACCCAAAACACATAGCCAAGGCAACAAAGGAGTGGCTCAAGAAGAAGCAAATTAAGGTCCTGGAGTGGCCTAGCCAGTCTCCAGACCTTAATCCCATAGAAAATCTGTGGAGGGAGCTGAAGGTTCGAGTTGCCAAACGTCAGCCTCGAAACCTTAATGACTTGGAGAGGATCTGCAAAGAGGAGTGGGACAAAATCCCTCCTGAGGTGTGTGCAAACCTGGTGGCCAACTACAAGAAACGTCTGACCTCTGTGATTGCCAACAAGGGTTTTGCCACCAAGTACTAAGTCGAAGGGGTCAAATACTTATTTCCCTAATTAACATGCAAATCAATTTATAACTTTTTTGAAATGCGTTTTTCTGGATTTTTTTGTTGTTATTCTGTCTCTCACTGTTAAAATACACCTACCATTAAAATTATAGACTGATCATTTCTTTGTCAGTGGGCAAACGTACAAAATCAGCAGGGGATCAAATACTTTTTTCCCTTCACTGTACATCCGACAGCCTCTGTTGAATTCTATCTGACCACATCTGGCACGGTCCCCTACATCATAATGTTGTTTGCTAGCCCTCAAGTCATAGAAAGCCTTCTGTCTCCCTGGAGCCTTTTCTTGGTATCCTTGTACAGAGCCATTAATAGTTTGTAGTCTCTCTGCCAATTGGGCTACATACCCCTTTACAGTTTGTCCTGCTAGTCCTTGTACACACCCTTCTATTAACATTTCAGTGCGTGCTGAAATAACAGTCACTACTTCCTCTCACCTCTCTCCCTGTCTTCAACTAAAATTTCTCAATCCCCAAGTCTATTTTCTCTCTATATTTAGAAAGAAAATCAGTTTGACATTTGAGGATCCCCTGAACGCACACTCTGTTAAAGAGCATGGCATACCACTGGTTAGGACTAGTTTATTCAGTTAATGTGATTTATTTTGTTTTAGACTATTAACACGTTGTGTGTTGTTATTTTGGTATTATATTAAGTATTTTATAGTTAAGGTCACAGAACCAGTACAGGAACTTTTTGTAATTTACATGGATTTATCTTAAATTTGTATAGGATAACGTATTACTTTAAATACAAACTATTGATAAGGTTTTTGGTTATACTGTGCTGCCATTTTGCTTATAATGCTTTAATGTTTTAATGTTTAATTATTAAATCATATTGATTATCATTTTATTAAGGCTGCACACATTTAAAAAATAAAATCTTACCTCCAGATTTTTTTTAGATTTTAAGTTTAGATTCTGAGTTCTTTAACACAGACAGTACATTGTCCCATGGTATGCACATTTTGCAATTTATTATTTGTTCCATTTTCTATATTTGCCTGTACTTCAACAAATTAAATCCCTGCTAACACCCAATGTTGCCACAACGTTATAGAAACGTAAGTTACATTGGCACAATGTTGTAGAACTGTGTGTTACTAGCTGGGATATCGCTGACTAGCAGCTTCCATTCTGCCTGCCTGTTGTACAATGGCGCCGAATCAGCCGCTCTTTGGCTAAAGAGTGTAAATAAAAACACCCCTTCAGATTTGCACAATTTCCTTAAACTTGTACACTTTCATGTAAATGACCTATAAGTAATCAGTAATCTCTTACTCTTTAAAAAAGTATTGGTAATCAGAATACTCGTCTGACAGGAGGAACTGTAACCAGAATACAAGTATCAAAATTCTGTAATCTGATTACATAACACCGCTACTTGTATTCTGTTACTCCTCAACCCTGCTTATAAATGACTTCAAATATCCCTCTTATTTCTAAATATCCTCCATTACCAGTTCTAACTATACCATTATATGGTGCCAAGTCAGTATGCTGCCCAGTTATGAGTTAATGAAACTTGCGCACCTATTATCCAGCAAAAAGCAACAGGGTTGGGCACTGATGTTGGGCGATCAGGCCTGGCTCACAGTTGGCATGCCAATTCATCCCAAAGGTGTTCGATGGGGTTGAGGTCAGGGCTCTGTGCAGGCCAGTCTAGTTCTTCCACATTGATCTCAACAAACCATTTATGTATGGACCTCGCTTTGTACACAGGAGCATTGTCATGCTGAAACAGGAAACCAAACCGTTACCGCAGAGTTGTAATTGCAAAATCGTCTAGAATGTCATTGTATGCTGTATGGTTAAGACTTCTCTTCAGTGGAACTAAGGGGCCTAGCCTGAATCACAAAAAACAGACCCAGACCATTATTCTAGACCTAGACTAGTGTTCTCCTGGCATCCGCCAAACCCAGATTTGTCTGTTGTACTGCCAGATGGTGAAGCGTGATTCATCACTCCAGAAAATGTGTTTCCACTGCTCCAAAGTCCAATGGTGGCGAGCTTGGCATTGTGCATGGTAATCTTATACTTGTGAGCTGCTCGGCCATGGAAACCCATTTAATGAAGCTCCCAATGAACAGTCTGTGTTGATGTTGCTTCCAGGGGCAGTTTGGAACTATGTAGTGATTGTTGCTATGGAAGCTTTCTAGTGCCAAAATATTATTATTATTATTATTATTATTATTATTATTATTATTATTATTATTATTATTATTATTTATTGGCAGATGCCCTTATCCAGGGCGACTTACAACATAAGTACAATACAAAACAATACATATGTTGAAATAGAAAAATTATCAGCGTATTGCTACAGGATGTTGCGAATTTGTCGTGCCATAATTACAGTTTTTCTCGATTGCTTGAACACATTTGTCCAAACAGAATTCACCTTTTCAAAACACACAGCCCTGAACTGAAACATGTTGGCCAAAATGACACATTTAATATGCAAAATGCACTATGACTCTCAAAACATTAAATACTTGACACAAAATCAACTACCTCCATCAAAACACACAACTTGTTATCTAAGGAAAAGGTATTTCAATAATTCATTACATAATAGCCCAATAAATACTAAATACAACTATCAATATCCCCTAACATGGTTAACCCACATTGACAAGTCTGTGCCATTTCTTTATACTATAATTATAGTATGTACCTTAAAAGTAAACATGTTATCACAGCATGTGCTGTATTATTTTTTTCCTAAAATGATTTTACCAAAGATGATGAATGCAGAAAGAATGTCACTCAAGAACAGAAATATCCAGAACCAACAGGCTATATTTGACCTTTTTTCATTTTGTCCTTTACAAATGCAATGATGCTGTAGATACAGAGAATACAAATAAAATACTCCAAGCTGACAAATCAATCAAAACAAAGCCATGTCAAAACAGGCAACACAAATACACTACACACTTCAGTCAGTCCATTCATTGTTGTTGACCAGGTCACATGTTTTCATCAAAATCACACTGGATGCTTTCCCTCGGAATCCAGTGAGGAACAAATCTCCTTGCATGGCACATCCACACTTGGCCATCCTCTGCAATGATTTCCAGACAACTGGCATTCATTACCATTCATTCATCTAGGAGGGACATCTGGTCATGAGGACAGAAATAACAATTTCCAACTCCAAGCAGAGAAGAATTCCTCGACTGGATTGAGAAAAGGAGAGTATGGTGGAAGACATTGCATCACCATTTCTGGGTGGGCTGCAAAGCATTCAGTACCCAGATGGGAGAGGTGGAAAGTAACATTGTCCCATATGATGAAGAAGCAGGACATGTCAGGTCTCACCAGCGCTCTCTCGTCTGGTGGAACCACTCTCTGTGAGGAGACGTTCTGTATTGTATGGACCAGTTGCAGGGATGTGGTAAAGAACCCCACTGCTGGAGAGAGCAGCACACATGGTGATGTGTGCACCCCTTTGCACATTCACAGTGGCCCTCTTACCAGTGGACTCCTTACATTTGAAAGATTGAAGGCGGCTTCACTCACATAAATTGCAGTGATGTATGGGGAGTTGCATTGCTCAGCCTCTCTCATGGAAAGGCCATCATTGACAAATGATCAATAATTATGGCACAAATGTAATCTGGAACATTAGTTTTTTGTATTCCCCTTTGAGCTACTCCACCACCTACACACATCTGACCCCCCCCCCTTCCTTTATGGGCAGCTCTACCTTTCCTTTGCCCTTTCCCTTATGCATGTACTTGTCCTTGCCCTCAGCATCTTACTTGGTCCATCCTTCCTTGCAAACAGCTCAAATGTGAGCTCTTTTATGCATGAATAAGGACTGCTTGCTGAATGAACAATTATGCAAAGACGTTTTGCACACATGCAGAAGAGGTTCACATTCATGGGAGTAATTTGTAGATGTGACCAAATGTTTTAATTTTGTTTGACATAATCAACTGAGTTTTGTGTCTTTTGTAGAGAGTTGTGTTTACTGTTTTGCAAAACTGTGCTTAATATTTGCATTATGTGTAAAAGCAATGAGAAATGAATACTGTTTTGCTCATTAGGTTAAGATTAAGATCAAGTTGACCCGAGTTTCATTAAAAGTGTCTTAGCAATCAAGAAAAACTGTAAATACAATGCACACGTTGTTAATCAATACAAGCTTATTTTTTAGTTTTATACATGCATTTTGCTTTATAGCATGGTAGTATTTTAATGCCACAATTAAATATAACACTCATGTTTTACATTGCTTAAAGCAGCGCAATGGTAATGACTGAATTAAATGTAATAAATACATTGGATTGCGTCAGTGTTTTGTTTTACACGATGACTGCGTGGAGAGGGCCAAATATAAATACAATGTAGGGGCGGAGACTGGAGCGATTACAATACGTGGGTGGGATTATAGGCGTGGTTGATTGCATGGTTGTGTGCTTGATTTTATGCACCTGTCATTAGAAGTGGTGTCCACATACTTTTGACCATGTAGTGTATAAATGCATATTTAGTGTCCAGTTGATGTTCCTAAACCAGGATGAGAATCCCATCTTCATTATGCAATTGGAAGGATAGCCCAAAGCATTCCAAAGTTCGAACTTACATTGTAAAGTCGCTGTAGGCGGTATTGTTTTTTCCCTAGTGATTCAAATTCACACACGAGAGATTATTTTTGGTTTGGTGAAAATTAAGCAATTAGTGAATAATAACCAATCAATGAACAATCGTGACATTTTAAGTGAATATAAGGAAAAAGAGAAGTGATAGAATAAGGAAATACATACAACGAAAGTAAAGTGATAATAATGAAGTAAATAAGCAATAAAAACGGAAGCAAAATGCTCAGATCGAAATAATAAATAAAAAGGATAACTGTAATTCACAAGGGTCATTATATATATATATATATATATATATATATATATATATATATATATATATATATATATATATATATATATATATAAACTTACACGTTTTAAGTTAAGTATAAATTTGTATAAAGAAATTATCTTATTAAGGAACAACGTTTTATCAATTACGCAATTTAAAGAGTCAAATGTAATCAGATTACTATAATTAAGTAATTGAGAGCTCCGTTGGAAGAAACAGCAGGGCAGGTGTTCCTCCAGGACCTCGAGAACCACTGTCGTACACAATTATCAAATTCCTTATTTATCAGGAACAAATTATCCTCCATATACAACAGCAGGGTCATAATCAGGGTCAGCAAAGGGAAATCCGTCTAAGAATCTTTAAGCAAAGAATGTCTTTCCTTAACATGTCCAATGATGAGGTTAAAAAAATTCAGGCTGGAGAGAGCTGAAGGGAGATCTGACAACTAGATCTCATGCCATACGGCACATTGGCGCTGTGAATTTAGGCTACTGGATCGTGCCAGGGACCGGGAGGGGATCAGCATGGTGAGCCAGCCAATTATTATTCTTATTATTTATTAATTAGCAGACAAGCAGATTAGCAGACCTTATCCAGGGCGACTGACAACATATAAGAGCATTAAAAAGTACAATAATACAGTACAAAAGTACAGATCAAAAGATAATCATATTATATCATATCATATGCTTTCTGCAGCTGTAGATCTGGTGAAAGCATATGATATGATATACTTAGATTTTCAAAAAGCTTTTGATAAGGTTCCACACCAAAGACTGATCCTCAAATTGGAAGCTGTAGGCATTCAAGGGTAATGTAAGTAGATGGATTATGAACTGGTTGATGTCTAGGAAACAGAGGGTGTCGATTAGAGGAGCTGCTTCTAACTGGAGAGAGGTTGTTAGTGGAGTTCCACAGGGATCAGTACTAGGGCCTTTGCTTTTTCTAAGCTATATTAATGATCTGGACTCTGGGATAGTTAGCAAACTTGTCAAATTTGCAGATGATACTAAAATAGGTGGCTCAGCAGATACAATCTTGGCAGCACAGGTTATTCAAAGGGACTCAAAGGGATAATATTCAGTTGTGGGCCGACACCTGGCAGATGAAATTCAATGTGGACAAGTGCAAGGTAATACATGCAGGTAACAAAAATGTCCCTATAATTACACTATGGAAGAAATAGAACTAGATGAAGTAACGCATGAGAAAGACCTAGGAGTCTATGTGGACTATGTGGCAGTGATGTTCAGACTGTACAATGCACTAGTTAGAGCTCATCTGGATACTGTGGACAGTTCTGGGCTCCACACTTAAAGAAAGATATCGCTGCTCTAGAGGCAGTTCAGAGGAGAGCAACCAGACTTATTCCAGGTCTGAAGGGAATGTTCTACTGAGAGACTGAGGACCTGAACCTTTTCACCCTGGAACAGAGGAGACTACATGGGGACTTGATTCAAGTCTTCAAAATCATGAAAGTCATCGACCACATCAAACCAGAGGAGCTTTTCCAGATCAGCAGGGACACATGCACCCGGGGACACAAATGGAAATTTGGCTTCAAGGCATTCTAAACGGAAAACAGGAGACACTTCTTCACACAGAGAGTCATCACAATCTGAAAAACTCCCCAGCGATGTGGTAGAAGCTGAAAATTTGGGAACATTTAAAATTAGACTGGATAGGATCCTTGGATCACTTAGTTATTAATGGACACCAAACGAGCACGATGGGTTGAATGGCCTCCTCTCGTTTGGAAACTTTCTTATGTTCTTATGTTCAATAAAGCCACTACCAAATTGTGTCTCAACTAGGGCTGGGATTAAATGAAAATGTTGACCCAATAATAGAAAACACTACAAAACTGTACTCACTTGCGGGTTGATTTTGACTAAGATGCCACTTTCTTCTGATCGTAAATGAAACCGCAATGATAGACATGTTTGTAGTTTTGTATTAGCAGATTGGTTGAAGGTTTGATTTAATCTGTCCGTAGCTGTTGTGGTAGAACACAGGAAAGGTTACATCTCCCTCTGGTGGTGATTATTTGAGATGCCGCTGGTGTTGAAACCTTGACTAAACTGTGTGTTTCTGTGAAACACCCATACACTTGGTTCACAAGCAACGCGCACAGGCCAGATGACAGCCCGATACTCAGAATCCAGTGTGGGAGAGGGCCCAGAGCTCGGAGCTGCTGTGGCTTTGCAGCTGCTCACAGTTCATGTTAGGCTGAACTAAATAGAACACCTCGTAGTGTTGTAGATGGCTGCCATCCACGCTTTATGTTTTACCTTTTTCTGCTATGAAAAGTAAACCTTAATTTTACCTTTTCTTTAGTGTTTATTCTATTTTTTGTATGTATCCATGTCTGTATTAGTATGTATGTCTGCATGTATATGTTTTTGTATTCTTAATTCACAGTTTCACCAGTAATGATTAAAACTGAGTTCTGATCCCCTGTGCAGGTGTGAGCTGCCTGATCCCCAACGAGGAATATGTGCGCTGTACCTGGAATGAGAACGGACGCCCCGACTTCAACTACAGCTTCCAGAGCAGGTGAGCGGAGCCCGGGGACCAGGGCAGCGGGTCAGTCCAGGTGTACTCTAGGAATCCCCACAGGTGTACAGGGCAGGGGTGATTGTAGGATTTTTTAAATGAGGGGGCCATGATTACTACAGAGTGGCCAACATTTGCAAGTGGCATCTTAAAAACTCAGTTTTTAAGCTAAGATAGAAGCAAATTAAAGATAAGGATGGCAAATCATAAAAATCCAGCAAAATTGAACCCGCAAAAGTGCTTCATGGATACATTCCTAAGCATTTGTTAAGGGCAAGATATTTAAATGTCAAAAAAGTTATAAAAATGCTTTACCAAGAAAAAAATAACAAATTGTGTGCTAAAACATAATGACAATATATAACATAAAAACAATAAATAACATGACTGATTAGTATTATTTTTCAAACAATTTATTTGCATATTTGTTTTTTGTTAATAAATGAATGTATTTAAAAATATGAACTTTGCAGAAATGAAAAGCAATTATATGAAAATTCATTTTAAAACTATAATAAGGTACATTGGTACAAATATAAAACTATGAAGATACCGTTTGGTTTGAGAATATGTCCAGTCTGCTGTGACCCGCACCAGTCACTGCTGTCACAGTTTCTTCAAAGAAAATGTCTAAAACATCCTGTTGATTTTCACCCTCCGCAATCACGTCTTCCTGCTGTCAAATTCTACCGTCTCACTCACACTCTCCCTTTATGGCACTACTACTGAATAAGTTGGTTAGCTTCCTACATGACTCAAGGGACTGCTTTTTCCTCCCTTAACTTTTCAACTCCGCCATTGCGTTTTGTATTGTGTTGTTTTTCCATTATTTTTTACTAAATTGAATCAATGTCTTGTGGCTCTGTGTATGCGTGTGTGTGCGTGTGTGTGCGTGTGTAGAAAGGGGGAGGGGCTATGGGCTGCAGCCAGTTCTGTGTTTCGGTCAGGGAAATCTGATGTATTCATGCTATACATCATTGGAAAGCCCTGGATGATCTCTGAGATATTAAATGTAATATTCCGGTCCAGTAATGGGCCTGTTACTGGACCGGAATATTGCTTTTTTTGCTACAAGGCTCTGCTACAAGGCAGGTTTGTGTTGTGACCCCAAGGTGAAAGATTGGCAAATGCGATTGAAAGACAGACACAGGCAACTGTCACAATTCAGTGTCTGGAGATGGAACTGATGGAGACACATTCCCTACGCCCCTTAGGAAGAAGAAAAAAGGTCAATCCATGTGTATATATGTAAAAGTAGATGTGTAATACCATTCATTACTCTTTCATGACAGGGGAGACGGGAGACATGGGGGTTGAACAGGGACTAGAGAAAAGGGACTTCATGGAGTGCCCTAAGTACCTGCAGCAGGAGGGCTACAGGGTGGGCTGCAGGATGCAGTACATCTCCAAGTTCTATAACCTTCACACCAAGCTGCTGGCAAACAACGGCCAGATCGTATCTGAACAGGAAATCGATCTGAAAGGCTTAGGTGAGGGGGGAGCGGTACTGCAAGAACAGGTCGTCCTCAGTTCAGATTTTGTAAGGAAAGCTTGTGTTTGTCCCTGCTGAGTATAGCTTTACTGGCCCTGATGGGGGACAGAGATAGGGCTCTGTGCTCTGAGCTCTGAGCCCTTCATTCTTGTAGTCTGTGCTCTTTATGCTCCTGGGTTCTGTGTTCTGTGTCATGTGTCCTCCACTCAGGGTCCTATGTATTGTTCCTCTGCTCTGTGCTCAGCCTGCCTGCATGTTGTGGTGACCGGGGTGGGGGAAGGCATACTGCCTGTCCCCTCAGGGCTGACTCTCTCCTGTGTCTCTGGCCACCAGTGAAGCTGCACCCCCCCCACAACCTGACTCTGCAATTCAGCAACGCCTCTGGGCTCTGGCTGTACTGGGACATCAGCAGCAAAGTATCCTGCACGGAGAGCAAGGTCCGGTACAGGAAGAGCAAGGACACCGAATGGCAGGTGAGTGTGATAAACAAGAGTCTTCTGTCACAGGAGTGTACGTGTGGACGTGAATTGCAATGCTTTTTACAATACTCTCTCTCTTAGTGATTCTCTACACTATCAGGTCTACTATAATAGTAATAATAATAATAGTAAATGTTAATCTGCTCCAATACTCAAATGACAAAAAAATGCTAATTAATAACCAGTTCTCGAGTAGTCACTGATACGTGAGCCAGGTGTTGAACAGCAGATGCTCCTCTGCTCTCCAATTCCCCCAGGAGTCCCTCAGGCCGATCTACCCCAGCCCCTACAATGTGCCCTTCCCAGACGAGACACAGCTGTATGAGTTCCAGGTTCAGACGCGCATTTCCCATTTCTGCGGGAAGTCCGACTTCTGGAGCGACTGGAGTCCCCCGGTGTACTGGGGCAGCAACAGCACAGGTAGGATGGCTGAGTGTGGCCTGCATGAGTTCCCGTCAGGCACCCTGTCATGATGCGCGGGGCACGGGAGCTGGGGACCCAATTGCAGTGCGTGATCGAGGGATGGTCGGACAGGCGTAGGTCGGGTGCTGGCAGATCAGGGCAAACAAGTGCAAGGCAGAGACATGTTAGTGGTCACAGTCGATGGTCGGGCGATGAGACAAACAAGGCAATAGGTCCAAAGCAGTAGATGGGAAGTCAGGCAAGGGGTCAGGCAAGGGGTCAGGTGAGGTGAGGAAACAAGGCTTCACGGAGAGGGCACAGGGAGAATGCTTAGGTGGGGTTGCATTATATGTCAGAAATGACATTGAGGCAGAAGAACTCAAATTAGATCCTAGTAACAAAACAGAATTTTTGTGGGTTAAACTTTTGAATAAACGATCTGGAGGGTTAGTGGTAGGAGTGTGTTACAGACCACCCAACTCAGATATTCAGAAAGATGTTGCACTGTACAGTGTAATCAGGACTGCATGTAGCAAGGATGTGGCTGTTATCAAGGGGGATTTAAATTTCCCAAACATAGACTGGGAAAGCCCAGTTGGGACTACAGAAGCAGAAATGGAAATGGTTGAGATGGTAAATCTCAACCCCGTCCAGACCACTGCATTCCTCCAGTGCCAGAAGACTAACTCTACCTCCTCTCCACTCTCCTTCCTCCAGAGCTGCTCCTTCTCATCCCTGGCCCCTAAATGGTGGAACGACCTGCCACCGAAGTCAAAACAGCAGAGTCCTTGACCTCATTCTGGCGCTTACTCAAGACACATCTTTTCTGACAGTACTTGTAATATTAGTCCTTTTATCCCCGTTAGATAGCACTTCACAGTTTTATTATGCTTCTTGCGTTCTTGATTGTTTTCCTCCTTGATCCCTTTCCCATAACCCCTGACTGTAACCCTACATCTTGACAGCACTTAGCTTTCACTGTCCAGGATGTAGGAAGTCTCTTACTGTACTTGTGTAAATTGTAAATTGGAATCTGTAAAATGTATTTTGAATTGTTATGTTTTAGCTAAGTTGAACTTAGTAATGATTTATGCCTTGTACTTCTCTGTATTTTTTCACTTATGTTGTAAGTCGCCTAAGTCTATATTAATTATAGAAATAGATGTAAAACTTATTTTAGTTGTTAATTTTTCATGACACAATTGTAGCTTCCTGCCATCTGGCATTGTTTCAGTTGGCCGTTGCGTGTGCTAGTGAATGATGGGGAGGGTGATAGCTGTAGTTCAGTTCCTGCCTTCGTTGCTGACATGACAGCACTGACAGACTGAAGCATTGAGTACAGGAGGGTTTGAATGTATACGCTGCACTACATTTACTGTACTGTAAAATAAAACTTGGTGTAATTATCAAAGACTTGTCAATTGCCTCTATTATATTCTGTATTATTATTATTATTAGTAGTAGTATTAGTAGTAGTAGTAGTAGTATGTATTGGTGTTTTATTAGTGCTAAATACCTGGAACGGATAGTCGTGTAGAGATCTAACTGGCGTGTTTCTCCGCTTAAACACCAGGGGGCAGTAAACAACGGCGCTTCTTTGTGGAGTCTCAAACAAACTCCGGGATAGGAGTTAGTTGGCCGAGGAGCCGGCGCAGCTGTGTGTTGTCATTTTGATGCCGCTGAAGTGAACCGAGTTGCGGCTGTATCTGGACCGACAAACCACCTTAAACATTAGGCAGCGTCGCAGATGCACATTTTATTGAGGGTCAGTAAGTATTCAACGGCCTGGCGTCATGAAAACCGTGTTTGTTACTGTGGGGTCAACGAGTTTCGATGAATTGATCCAGAGCGTCACCTCGGATGCTGCCGTTCAGGTAAGCAGGTCGGGTACCGCTGTGCCGCTCGGGCCGGGCATCTGCGCACTAGAGACGGGCCAGTGCGTCAAGTTTGATTTGCGAGTCACCTTCTGATAATAAAAACACGCACAGTTGCACTCGCCCCCCGTAGTGACACAAACCAACCCGACCAACACCGAAATAAGTCACAAATACTACCACTGGTTTCACAGGTTCTCGGAAGCGGAAGAGCGCATTGTATCTTGTGTGTGTCCGAGCTGTAGCCCGTATAATATTAAACCTGTCTGCTACACCTGCAAGGCCACGTAGTCGGGCGAATTGCTCAGCTGTCCGTGTCCTGCAGGCTCTGACAGCGCTGGGCTACCAGAAACTGACCCTGCAGATCGGCCGCGGCTCGGTGCAGCCCAGCCCGGACGGCTGCCCGGGGATCGCGCTGCATGTCTTCCGCTACAAGGACTCCATCGCTGACGACATCCGGGACGCCGACCTGGTCATCAGCCACGCAGGTACCCTCAATCCCAGTGTGACGTAGATTGTCTCGTCATTTTGGCATCATTTAGGCTGGGCTATATTATTTCTAAACTGATTTCTCTGTCTCTGTGAATTATTTGCAATGCTAACACAGTTTATGTCTCTGGTCGATCTGCCTCCTGTCCTGTCCCGTCCCCCAGGGGCAGGGAGCTGTTTGGAGACGCTGGGAGCGGGGCGACCCCTCCTGGTGGTCGTCAATGATCAGCTGATGAACAACCACCAGCTGGAGCTGGCCAGAGCGCTGCACAGCCAGGGACACCTACACTACTGCACCTGCAGGTAACTGAGCCCCCCCTGGCCGGCCTGCCCCTGTCTGTCCCCAAGTGTTCGTGTGTGTGTGTGTGTGTGTGTGTGTGTGTGTGTGTGTGTGTGTGTGTGTGTGTGTGTTTGTTTCCGGATATGTCTGGGTGTTTTTACTGTTTGTCTTTTCTCTCTGTCTTTGTGTGTGTGTGTCTCTGGTTGTCTCTCTGTGTCTGACTCTGTCTGTCCGTGCCTGTGAGTGTCTCTGTGTCAATATCGGACTTGTCTCTCTGTGTTTCTGTCTTGCCATCTCTCTGTTCTTTCCACATTTACAGTTTCCCTGTTTGTTCATGTCTCTCTCTCTCTCTCTCTCTCTCTCTCTCTCTCTCTCTCTCTCTCTCTCTGATTCTATTTCCTCCTCTGTCTGTGTGAGTTTGTGTAATGTCTGAGTATGTGTGTGTGTGTGCGCACTTGCATGTTTCTCTCCATCTCTGTCTGTGTGCTTGTATGTGTGCACATGCATATTTCATCTTTTGTCTGTGTTTGTGTGCATGTCTATCTCTGCATATTTCTTTCTCCCAGTATTTGTTGAAAAGCCAGAAATGCAGGCATATGTTCCCTCCGTTCAGTTCAGACGGGGCTCTGTTGCAGGATGTGTGTTTTTGTGCTCGTCAGCTAGCAGGAGGAAGAGGCTCTTTCTGTGTCAAAGGCTCATTAACTGACAGCTCAATCAGTTACAGGAAGCTGAATCTAACTGCCCATATTACTGTGCATATTGTTAGGTATTTTGTCATTTTCAAGAGAAATTCTTAGGGTCAGGCTATTTTTAACTCTAGCACTTTGTCTAAGCACTTTTCATGTTGCACCTGTGTCTGCCAGTGGGGCACTGAAGACGCTGTTGCAGTAGGAACTGTGTGTGCATTGTGACATTGATCCTTAGGTGGAGTTTTAACTTGCTGAAGTGGCAACAACCAGTAGCTGGTGTTGTCTGTGATGTCTGCTTCCAGGAGTGGCAGTTCAAACAGTCGATCAATCAGAGCACTGGTTTTCCCCAATGTAAGATAAAGGCGGTTGCAGTACAGTTACCGTGAGTCAATATCACCAGGCCTGATGGTTGGCCTCCCCTGAGTTTGTGGTACTCATGATCCTGGAGTCAGTGTCTCTGACAGTTAAAGTTTTGTATACCTGTGCAATCTTAACCCCCCTGTATTTCTCTGTCTGTGCCCCCCTCCCCACCCACCCAGTAATCTCACAGAGACTCTGCGAACAGTGGACCTGTCTGCACTGGTGCCTTTCCTCCCAGGCCAGCCACAGACATTCGCCGTGTTCCTGGACAGGGCAGTGGGGCTGCAGTGAGGCCAGTCAGGGCCCACAGAGCCCTGCCAGCATCAGCTCTCTTGCTCTGCAGCTCAGCACAGATGCACTGTGGACTCTGGGAGCATCCTGGTCACTAGAGCTGGACTCGTGTGACGTTGTGAAGGCCGAGTGCCAACAGGCAGAGCTGACCCAGAGAACCCGACCGCTTACAGAACCCAAGCTGTTCCATCCCGAGGGCAATGTTTTTTGGGGATTCTGAGCACCAGAGCTGTAGTCTGCTGTACCAGACATTTAACAAACGTTGACCCCAACAACAACATAATGGTGTAAATTCCCTGCAAATACACTGTGGGATGTTTTATGGGGGTGGTATTAAAATTATTAAAACAGCATTTGAAAAGTATATATATATATTTTTAATTGTTATTTATAATTATAGGAATTAATTACCCAAGATATTCTGCAACATAAATTATACAAAACAAGGCCTGTCTCTGTCACGAGGTGAAAATCTAATCGAGCGATACTCGTCAGTGGAGAAACTTTCTCCATGGGTGTAGATCAAGGAATAGGTTATGTTATATATATGTTGAGGTTTTATTTTGTTTTGTTTTTAATGCAAACTGGTTTGCCTATTTGGCTTGTAATCAATTCCCCTGGACTGAAGTGTATGTCCACAGACTTCCTCTCCTGACCACATCTCGTAATTCCTCAGGCGAACAGAGTCATACCCAGAACAAATTACCAACTTAAGAATTGATTTTAAAAGTTTTTAATCATAAGTATTAAAAATTTGAATTGTTTTTTTATGTAATGTAAAATACTACACACAATAAAACAGTATTTTAAATCTTATGGCTGCATAGAATTGTTAGAAGAACTGTGTAGAAGCCCATCCAGGAGAGAGAGGCTCGTCGATTTTGATTTTGAGAAAGAAAAAGAAGAGTAAACAAAGAAAACAAAACAAATTCACGGGGGAAGGGGACTGACAGGTCTTGGTTCAAACACGAGAAATGCAGTAACGCCGAAGCTATTAAAGTCACTTTCACTGCTGGCAAGAACAGGGCAGTAGTTCCAGGGCTGAACTCACTAGCTCAGTGTCGCTTTATCACACCTCAACATTAAGCACACACACACACACACACACACACACAAACAGGGCCGCCTTCGCAGCTTCACAGGAAACCACCCTGCAACACAGAAGACATGACTCGAGGCACGCACATAGAGAGAGAGAGAGAAAGAGAAAGAGAGAGGTTCCAGTCAGCTTCCATCACCGTAACAACTCAGAAAGGGAGAGAGAGCGAGCGTGAGACCTCTGTCTGGGCTCACCATGGCATTGGGTGTATTCCTGCTTCTTTTCGCAGCATCTCTTCGCGGAACAGGAGGCAGCGGCGCCATCAGTGAGTGCTTTTACACATCTCTGCCTCCCTCCTTCCATTCAGAGTTGCTATTCTACCTGCGCCACACCACGGCTCATATCCGGCCTAGCTAGAACTGAAAACATTGTTGTTTTTTAAATGTAACTGTTAAGCTGCATGTTTCTGAGTCTGTGTGTGTCTGTCTTGAGTTGGGCCAGGTGGTCAGGACCCTATTTTGTTGCGGTAACAGATCCTTTGGTCCAAACCCCGGGGCTTTTTAAGGGGGAAGTCATGCCACCTCTTATGGTGTTAGCAGTTTAACCAGAAATGAAGCAGATGTGTTCACACCGAGGCTGAAAAATACAATTAAAAAATCACTTAATAAAAGGCACTTCTAAGGCATCAAGCTGTTTGTGTTTTGGGTTTTCTTTTTTGTTAAAGAAATTGAATATTCTTAATAATTTCTCTTTCTCTCTCTCTCTCTCTCTCTATATATATATATATATATACACATATTCATGAAGTTAAGCCTTCTACTGAATACACACTCTTTAGACAGATTATGGGATGAATGAAATTTGGGATGAATTACATTTTTCAAGGGAAAGACCTGACTAGAAAAGTAACTTAATGACATAAAATCAATTAATCAATTATATATATTGTACTTGTGTCAATCCTTTAAGAAAAATGCTGTCAATAATCTTTAATCGCTAATTTGTTTTCACTAATAAAGTAAATTGGTGTTAGTGTCAGGTTGTCTGAAAGTTAATTGTTACTAATATCTGGTTGTTTTGAGAGTTAATTATTAATAATGTCAGGTTGTTTGATAGTTAGTTGGTATTCGTGACAGGTTTGAAAGTTAATTGGTACTAAGATCGGGTTGTTTGAGAGTTAACTGGTATTAATGTCAGCTTGTTTAAGGGTAACACACAACAAGATGTTACTGTGAACTGCTTTCCTACTCTGAGTCTGAGTTCTTTCACATCCCCCTATACAACTTCCCCAGTTCGTCCTTTATACGTTTCTGTGGGTCTTTTCGCGAAGGAACAGAGCTCGTTGTGGATGGGAAGTCCATCGGTTCCCGGCGCTAGTTAATACTGCAGACTTCGCCGACTGACTGGAATCTCACTGCAGGACGGGCAGGGGAACCCGTCCTGCAGTGAGGAGGGCTCAGACTGGCCTTTGTGTCGGAATCAAAACTGTCCAATTATACTCTTGCTTAAGTCTGTTCGTGTTATGGTTTGGTTAGCTTTATGTGCCTTTTCTTCAGTTGTGATGTGTCTGTCAGACATTGACAATAAATGTCCAAACAGTAACAATGGGGATTTCCATCTCAGAGTAGTGATACCTTTTTTTTTTTTTTAAACAAGCTGTGCTTGACTGAGACTGAAATGGTCACAGCTGGTTTCATATCTAGGGTCTGAAGAGATGAAAAAAATGAATTGGTCGTGATTAGACCCTACTGTAATATTTTTGCACTATATTGACAGACTAATCCAGTGCGTGGCACAGCCTCTGCCCCCTCTCTAGATAAACCCTGTCCCATCGTGCCAAAGACCTGAGCGCACTTTGTCAAGTTGGTGACACTCAAGGCTCATGCTTTGTAACTAGAGTCAAGCTTCATTTTGAACTTGAATCTATTCTCCTGCTAAGGACATCAAGGCCTTGAGAATGAAAACCAGAAACCCAGGGGGCCCTCCCGAAGGGGACAGGCCGGCCCTGAACTACAGGAAGCAGTGAGTTTACTCATCGATTCTTCATCTTGCTTTTCTTTTTTTTCTGTCGGTTTCTTCCTCTCTACACTGCAAATCTACGCAGTCGGCGAGGCAGCTGTGCTGGGAGCTGCCCAGTGTGCAGGTCAAATTATCACCCCTGACCTCCAAAAGATAGGCTAACCTGCTTGTTGTATCAGGTTTATTAAGCCCTGTGTTATGCCAATAAGTGTCACCGGCCTAAGCAGCAGGGTCCTTGTGAACCGCCACCTGACCGAACCATTTCCGGTCAGGTCGGGGGTCCGGCAGGGTTGTCCCCTGTCGGCCCTGCTGTACGTCCTCTGCTTGGAGCCGTTCATGCAGGCGATCCGCCGGGACGTCCGGGTGACAGGTTTCCATCTCCCGGGTTCCGGCGGAGAGCAACTGAAGGCCCTGGCCTATATGGACGACGTGGCCGTGGTCTGCACGGACGCTCCGTCCGTGGCCAGGGTCGAGGAACTGCTGGACGGCTTCTGCAGGGCGACGGGGGCCGCTGTGAATAAGGCCAAGAGCGAGGTCTACCTCTCCAGGGCATGGCCTGTCGGCCGGGGCCCGCCGACCGTGTTCCCTGTGAAGCCGTTTATCAAGGTTCTGGGGATCACGATCGACGGGACCAACACGGGCACCCGGAGCTGGGAGGAGGCCATAGCAAAGGTCCAAAGGAAGATCCACGGCTGGAGCACAAGGACCTTGACGATGGCTGGTAAGGTGCTGGTCGTAAAGGCCATCCTCTTCCCGATACTCCTCTACGTAGGAATGATCTTCCCCCCAGACAAGGGTATCGCAAAACTAGTGACCCGAATTATATTTCGGTTTGTCTGGGGGAGCAAAATGGAGAGGCTGAAAAGAGTGCAGATGGTGAAGGGTACCCTGGATGGAGGCAGGGGGGTCCCGGACGTTGTGCGGCTGATAAAGGCGCAGGGGCTGGCCTATGTGGTTAAGAACATCCAGGCTGCTGGCAAGAAAGTGAGTTTCATGAACCGCTTTTATTTTGCCAGCAGCCTGAGACCATTCGGCCTCTGCGCCATGGACAACACCAGGCCGCACTCGTGGGATCCCCCGCCGTTCTACAGGGCGCTCCGAGCCTTTGCGCTCGAAGTAGGCCTCCATAAAGTCGTGCTGGCCTCCTGGGATTATAAGACCATCTGTAGTCAGATGAGATCTGCCCAGGAGACCAGCCGGATAGAAGATTTCCCTCCCGAAACCTGCCGGTTTATCTGGGCTAACGCTACGCACGTTTGCCTCACGAACACGCAGAAAGATGTCTCCTGGATGGCTGTGAGTCGGTGTCTCCCCACCCGAGTGTTTATGCACAGAAGGGGCATAGCTCCTTATGACACCTGCCCCTATAAGGGTTGCTTGGGGAAGGAGACGGAGGCTCACATTTTTAGTGAGTGCCCCTCCGCCCACAGGGTCTGGCTCCTGTTTTCTCCGTTCCTCCACAGGTTCGCCGTTCCTGCGCGGGCGACCGCCCAGCAGATCCTATACGGTCCGGCAAGGGGAATTTCAACATCAACCCTGAGGTGCTGGTGGCGTGTCGTCTGCGCAGTGAAGCAGGCACTGTGGGAGGGACGGAACATCTGTTTGTTCAATAAGCAGGAGCTGGACCCGATCGTCATCGCGCGGAGGGGCATGGTGTTTGTAAAAGACTACGTCAATCTGGAGGTCCATCAGAGGGGCAAGGAGGAAGCCTTTAAGAACTGGCGTATACAAGATCTGGGGGAGCTCAGGATCCCATGATGGGACCCACCTCCGGGGACGGTTAGTTCCCCCTGCTGGAGCCCGAGTCCAAGATCTTTTAAAGATCTTTTAAAGATTTTATGAATGATTGTTTTTAAAAGAAGATTTTAAATAACAAATCTTAATTGTTTTTAAAGACTTAGTTGTTTTTAAATCACAATTGTTTAGGGTTTCTGGTATAGTTTTGTTATATTTTTTTGTCAAATACATTGACCGTTTTGGGTTTAATTTAAAATGCATTAGACTTTTTTGTTTGTTTTTTATTTTTACTTTTTAATTGTTTCTTTATTTTGTCTATTGCATTTTCTGTTATCTTCAATGTATTTGACTTTTTTGTTGGTGTGCAGTTTTTGCTTTTATCACGTTTTGTTTATTTGATTTGAGCACGTTTATTTTAAAGTTTATTGTTTTAGTTTTGTTAAAAAAATCACAAGATTTTAAAAATTTTAAGTGATTTTAAGAACTGATATTTTAAACGATTTTAATCATAAGTATTAAAATTGAAATTGTTCTATTTTAAGAAATGTAAAAATACTAAACCTAATAAACAGTATCTCTACACTGCAAATCTACGCAGTCGGCGAGGCAGCTGTGCTGGGAGCTGCCCAGTGTGCAGGTCAAATTATCACCCCTGACCTCCAAAAGATAGGCTAACCTGCTTGTTGTATCAGGTTTATTAAGCCCTGTGTTATGCCAATAAGTGTCACCGTCAGAAAACATACACTGACAGCATTGGTAAAGTTACATGTTGCATGTAGTGTGCCCAATCACTGCCAAATTACGTTTCCACTACTACTGGGATAAAACGAAAATGTTGACCAGCCATCTAATAAAAGAACCACTTCAAAGCTGTACTCACTTGCGTGTTCATTTTGATGTCACTTTCACTCTGATCGTAAATGAAACCGCAATGATAGACATGTTTGTAGTTTTGTATTAGCGGGTTGGTTAAAGGTTTGATATAATCCGGCCATAGCTGACACCATTGAGCAGATCACAGGAAAGGTTAGGTCTCCCTCTTGCGGTGACGATTTGAGTTATGTTGTTGGTTTTCTTTTCACTTGAATTTGTTTGCATTAATTTTAATGCACTTACTTAATGTTGAGTTTGCATTTCACTGTTTTGAATGATTTATTTCAGAATTATAATGATTTTAGAAATGTTTTTTAGAATTGGATTTAAACAAAATAATTATGGGAATTAACAATGTTGTATTGTTCTTTTTTTCTGTATTGTAAAATACGAAATCAATAAAACATTATTTGAGGTGCCGTCAATGTCGAAACCTTGACTAAACTGTGTTTCTGTGAAACACCCACGCACTTGGTTCACAAGCAAGGCATACAGACCAGGCGGAAGCCTGATACTCAGAGCCCGGTGTGGGACAGGGCCAGAAGCGGAAATAACACAGGGGCGATGGGGCATAGGCAGCAGGGCCCACCGCATCTAGGGGCCCAGCAAGGGGATCCACGTTCCACCAGATATATGTATATATTTATAGAGGGGTGGTGGGGGGGCCCACAACAGAGCCCCTCCCCCTCTGTGCTTTGAGTTAGTTCCGCCGCTGGACAGGGCCCAGAGCTCGGAGCTGCTGTGGCTTTTCTGCAGCTCACAGTGCACGTTGGGTTGACAAATACAACACCTGGTGGTGTTTGTAGATGGTTGCCATCCTTGTTTTATAACTTACCATTTTCTGCTACGGAGAGACAAAGTAAAATTAAGGTTCTTTCTTGAGTGTGTATGTATCCATGTCTGTATTAGTATGTATGTCTGCATGTATATGTATTTGTATTCTTAATTCACAGTTTCACCAGTAATGATTAAAACTGAGTTCTGATCCCCTGTGCAGGTGTGAGCTGCCTGATCCCCAACGAGGAATATGTGCGCTGTACCTGGAATGAGAACGGACGCCCCGACTTCAACTACAGCTTCCAGAGCAGGTGAGTGGAGCCCGGGGACCAGGGCAGCGGGTCAGTCCAGGTGTACTCTAGGAATCCCCACAGGTGTACAGGGATTTGTAGGATTTTTTTAGATGAGGGAGCCATAAGGGGGCCATGATTGTTACAGACCAGCCAACATCTGCTAGGGGGGTCTGAGGGCATGATCCCCCGGGAAGAGTTTTTTTGTAAAATGGCTTTTAAACTCAGTTTGTAAGCTAAGATAGAAGCAAAATAAAGGATAAGGAAGGCAATTAATACAAATCCAGCAAAAACGAACCACCATATTTGCTACCATTTGCTAGTGAGAATTTTTTTTTTATTGACATGAACATAATAGACAATATAGACAACTTATCCAACCCCCCTCACCCCCAAAAGGGCTTCATGGATACATTCCTGAGCATTTGTTCAGTGCAAGAGGGAGAGTGAACAAAATAGGGTCCCCTTAATATGCAAAAATGAATTCATATAATGCCTGATTGGACAGAATGGTTACTCATCCCCCCAAAAAAACACTGAAATGCACGCAAAACTGTTCATTACGTAGCCCCTTTTAACCCATTAGCTAAATGTACTGCTCCACTGATAATTAGTTGGGTACACAAGAGCTAGTGAACTTAGCTAGTGTAGGGTTACCACATCTGAACTTTCAAAAAAGAGCACACCAGAGGGTTGGAGGAAGACCTACTAAATGTATTAATGTCTGAGCAAGAAGTTATGAGTGTAACATTTAATTCCTGGACCCTTATGGAACATTATATACAGTGTAAAGATCTAAAATAGGAAAACAATAAGAGCACTTATTTGTTCAATACATGGTTGTATGGCAAAAAAGTGAAAAAATGCTTTACCAATACAAAAATTAAATTGTGTGCTATAACATAACTAATAACAATATATATCATAAAAACAATAAATAACAAACATTAAGTATTATTTTTCAAACATTTGCGTATTTGTTTTTTGTTAATAAATGAATGTATATAAAAGTATTGACATTGCAGAAACGAAAAAATAGTACAAATATAAAAGTAACACTATAACAAGGTACACTGGTACAAATATAAACCTATGAAGCAACAGTAACAACAACTAAACTCTAGTGGTTTGAGATTGTTTGAGAATATGTCCAGTCTGCTGTGACCCGCACCTGTCACTGCTGTCACCGTTTCTTTAAAGAAAACATCTTCTTCTAAAACATCCTGTTGAAATCGCCCTCCACAATCATGTCTTCCTGCTGTCAAATTCTATCGTCTCATTCTCCCTTTATGGCACTACTACCGAATAAGTCGGTCAGCTTCCTTCCTCTGTTAACTTTTCAACTCCACCATCGTGTTTTATATTGTGTTGTTTTTCCAAAAGGCCAGTCCGCTTCTGCCTCCAGCCCAGGTCCTGGAGAGCCATTCTACTGCACTGTTATACCTGGCTTTCACAGTTGGCAACCTTAAAGTTGAACCTGAACAAAAGCCAGCTAACCACAACTCTCAGTCAGGCAGATCATTGGTCCACTCACTGCCTTAGAGCTCAGGTGCAGAGCTTCCCCGCAGACAGGCGCCTGCTGCCCAAGTAAAACCCCAAGTGTGTGTCACATAGCAGGATGCAAGCAGGCTGTTGGGCTGTGGGTGAGGCTCTGCTACAAGTCAGGATAGCGCTGTGACCCCAAGGTGGATGATTAGCAAAAGTGTGTGACAGACATACACAGGCGACCATCACGATTCAGTGTCTGGAGATGAAACTGTTGGAACTGTTGTTCCCTACATTCCTTAAAAAAAAAAAAAAAACGTATGGACTTAAATGAATGACCTGTTCTTTTGTCTCTCCCCAGACTAGAGAAAAGGGACTTTATGGAGTGCCCTAAGTACCTGCAGCAGGAGGGCTACAGGGTGGGCTGCAGGATGCAGTACATCTCCAAGTTCTATAACCTTCACACCAAGCTGCTGGCAAACAACGGCCAGATCGTCTCTGAACAGAAAATCGATCTGAAAGGCTTAGGTGAGGGGGGAGCGGTGCTGCAAGAACAAGTCATCAGGGCTCTCTGCTCTGTGCTCTGAGCCCTTCATGCTTGTAGTCTGTGCTCTTTATGCTCCTGGGTTCTGTGTTCTGTGTCCTGTGTCCTCCACTCAGGGTCCTATGTATTGTGTCCTCTGCTCTGTGCTCAGCCTGCCTGCATGTTGTGTTGACTGGGGTGGGGCATACTGCCTGTCCCCTCAGGGCTGACTCTCTCCTGTGTCTCTGGCCACCAGTGAAGCTGCACCCCCCCCACAACCTGACTCTGCAATTCAGCAACGCCTCTGGGCTCTGGCTGTACTGGGACATCAGCAGCAAAGAATCCTGCACGGAGAGCAAGGTCCGGTACAGGAAGAGCAAGGACACCGAATGGCAGGTGAGTGTGATAAACAAGAGTCTTCTGTCACAGGAGTGTACGTGTGGACGTGAATTGCAATGCTTTTTACAATACTCTCTCTCTTAGTGATTCTCTACACTATCAGGTCTACTATAATAGTAATAATAATAATAGTAAATGTTAATCTGCTCCAATACTCAAATGACAAAAAAATGCTAATTAATAACCAGTTCTCGAGTAGTCACTGATACGTGAGCCAGGTGTTGAACAGCAGATGCTCCTCTGCTCTCCAATTCCCCCAGGAGTCCCTCAGGCCGATCTACCCCAGCCCCTACAATGTGCCCTTCCCAGACGAGACACAGCTGTATGAGTTCCAGGTTCAGACGCGCATTTCCCATTTCTGCGGGAAGTCCGACTTCTGGAGCGACTGGAGCCCCCCGGTGTACTGGGGCAGCAACAGCACAGGTAGGATGGCTGAGTGTGGCCTGCATGAGTTCCCGTCAGGCACTCGGTGGGGCACTTCGGTGTGTTGCACTGGGGCGTAAGGGTCATAAAGAGCGGGTGGGAAGGATTCTTACTTCTCTCACTGAGGCTTTTGCTAACAGCAGGTCATTTTGTGTAACACACTTTGAGATTAGAGAGCGGCCAAAGCATACGCTGACACAACATACTTAGAGTGCAAGGAAAGTTCAGGTTGCTGTACAGTGTGGGAGGCACTGGAGAGCCGCCTGGCTGGCAGAGACCCTGCACAGATCTCCTCACCCCTGCCAATGTTGTCTGACTTGTTTCTCTATCTATTGAGTTTTTGTTGCTATTTTGTATTTTGGATAGTCATTCGTTGTTTTTTTGTTTTTTTTTCAAACATTCCTTCCCTCCTCCTCCTCCCTGCCTTCCTCCTTACATTTGTCTATCTGTAGCTTTTTAAGGGGGAAGTCATGCCACCTCTTATGGTGTTAGCAGTTTAACCAGAAATGAAGCAGATGTGTTCACACTGAGGCTGAAAAGTACAATTAAAAAATCACTTAATAAAAGGCACTTCTAAGGCATCAAGCTGTTTGTGTTTTGGGTTTTCTTTTTTGTTAAAGAAATTGAATATTCTTAATAATTTCTCTTTCTCTCTCTCTCTCTCTCTCTCTCTCTATATATATATATATATATATATATATATATATATATACACATATTCATGAAGTTAAGCCTTCTACTGAATACACACTCTTTAGACAGATTATGGGATGAATGAAATTTGGGATGAATTACATTTTTCAAGGGAAAGACCTGACTAGAAAAGTAACTTAATGACATAAAATCAATTAATCAATTATATATATTGTACTTGTGTCAATCCTTTAAGAAAAATGCTGTCAATAATCTTTAATCGCTAATTTGTTTTCACTAATAAAGTAAATTGGTGTTAGTGTCAGGTTGTTTGAAAGTTAATTGTTACTAATATCTGGTTGTTTTGAGAGTTAATTATTAATAATGTCAGGTTGTTTGATAGTTAGTTGGTATTCGTGACAGGTTTGAAAGTTAATTGGTACTAAGATCGGGTTGTTTGAGAGTTAACTGGTATTAATGTCAGCTTGTTTAAGGGTAACACACAACAAGATGTTACTGTGAACTGCTTTCCTACTCCGAGTCTGAGTTCTTTCACATCCCCCTATACAACTTCCCCAGTTCGTCCTTTATACGTTTCTGTGGGTCTTTTCGCGAAGGAACAGAGCTCGTTGTGGATGGGAAGTCCATCGGTTCCCGGCGCTAGTTAATACTGCAGACTTCGCCGACTGACTGGAATCTCACTGCAGGACGGGCAGGGGAACCCGTCCTGCAGTGAGGAGGGCTCAGACTGGCCTTTGTGTCGGAATCAAAACTGTCCAATTATACTCTTGCTTAAGTCTGTTCGTGTTATGGTTTGGTTAGCTTTATGTGCCTTTTCTTCAGTTGTGATGTGTCTGTCAGACATTGACAATAAATGTCCAAACAGTAACAATGGGGATTTCCATCTCAGAGTAGTGATACCTTTTTTTTTTTTTTAAACAAGCTGTGCTTGACTGAGACTGAAATGGTCACAGCTGGTTTCATATCTAGGGTCTGAAGAGATGAAAAAAATGAATTGGTCGTGATTAGACCCTACTGTAATATTTTTGCACTATATTGACAGACTAATCCAGTGCGTGGCACAGCCTCTGCCCCCTCTCTAGATAAACCCTGTCCCATCGTGCCAAAGACCTGAGCGCACTTTGTCAAGTTGGTGACACTCAAGGCTCATGCTTTGTAACTAGAGTCAAGCTTCATTTTGAACTTGAATCTATTCTCCTGCTAAGGACATCAAGGCCTTGAGAATGAAAACCAGAAACCCAGGGGGCCCTCCCGAAGGGGACAGGCCGGCCCTGAACTACAGGAAGCAGTGAGTTTACTCATCGATTCTTCATCTTGCTTTTCTTTTTTTTCTGTCGGTTTCTTCCTCTCTACACTGCAAATCTACGCAGTCGGCGAGGCAGCTGTGCTGGGAGCTGCCCAGTGTGCAGGTCAAATTATCACCCCTGACCTCCAAAAGATAGGCTAACCTGCTTGTTGTATCAGGTTTATTAAGCCCTGTGTTATGCCAATAAGTGTCACCGTCAGAAAACATACACTGACAGCATTGGTAAAGTGACATGTGGCATGTAGTGTGCCCAATCACTGCCAAATTACGTTTCCACTACTACTGGGATAAAACGAAAATGTTGACCAGCCATCTAATAAAAGAACCACTTCAAAGCTGTACTCACTTGCGTGTTCATTTTGATGTCACTTTCACTCTGATCGTAAATGAAACCGCAATGATAGACATGTTTGTAGTTTTGTATTAGCGGGTTGGTTAAAGGTTTGATATAATCCGGCCATAGCTGACACCATTGAGCAGATCACAGGAAAGGTTAGGTCTCCCTCTTGCGGTGACGATTTGAGTTATGTTGTTGGTTTTCTTTTCACTTGAATTTGTTTGCATTAATTTTAATGCACTTACTTAATGTTGAGTTTGCATTTCACTGTTTTGAATGATTTATTTCAGAATTATAATGATTTTAGAAATGTTTTTTAGAATTGGATTTAAACAAAATAATTATGGGAATTAACAATGTTGTATTGTTCTTTTTTTCTGTATTGTAAAATACGAAATCAATAAAACATTATTTGAGGTGCCGTCAATGTCGAAACCTTGACTAAACTGTGTTTCTGTGAAACACCCACGCACTTGGTTCACAAGCAAGGCATACAGACCAGGCGGAAGCCTGATACTCAGAGCCCGGTGTGGGACAGGGCCAGAAGCGGAAATAACACAGGGGCGATGGGGCATAGGCAGCAGGGCCCACCGCATCTAGGGGCCCAGCAAGGGGATCCACGTTCCACCAGATATATGTATATATTTATAGAGGGGTGGTGGGGGGGCCCACAACAGAGCCCCTCCCCCTCTGTGCTTTGAGTTAGTTCCGCCGCTGGACAGGGCCCAGAGCTCGGAGCTGCTGTGGCTTTTCTGCAGCTCACAGTGCACGTTGGGTTGACAAATACAACACCTGGTGGTGTTTGTAGATGGTTGCCATCCTTGTTTTATAACTTACCATTTTCTGCTACGGAGAGACAAAGTAAAATTAAGGTTCTTTCTTGAGTGTGTATGTATCCATGTCTGTATTAGTATGTATGTCTGCATGTATATGTTTTTGTATTATTAATTCACAGTTTCACCAGTAATGATTAAAACTGAGTTCTGATCCCCTGTGCAGGTGTGAGCTGCCTGATCCCCAACGAGGAATATGTGCGCTGTACCTGGAATGAGAACGGACGCCCCGACTTCAACTACAGCTTCCAGAGCAGGTGAGTGGAGCCCGGGGACCAGGGCAGCGGGTCAGTCCAGGTGTACTCTAGGAATCCCCACAGGTGTACAGGGATTTGTAGGATTTTTTTAGATGAGGGAGCCATAAGGGGGCCATGATTGTTACAGACCAGCCAACATCTGCTAGGGGGGTCTGAGGGCATGATCCCCCGGGAAGAGTTTTTTTGTAAAATGGCTTTTAAACTCAGTTTGTAAGCTAAGATAGAAGCAAAATAAAGGATAAGGAAGGCAATTAATACAAATCCAGCAAAAACGAACCACCATATTTGCTACCATTTGCTAGTGAGAATTTTTTTTTTATTGACATGAACATAATAGACAATATAGACAACTTATCCAACCCCCCTCACCCCCAAAAGGGCTTCATGGATACATTCCTGAGCATTTGTTCAGTGCAAGAGGGAGAGTGAACAAAATAGGGTCCCCTTAATATGCAAAAATGAATTCATATAATGCCTGATTGGACAGAATGGTTACTCATCCCCCCAAAAAAACACTGAAATGCACGCAAAACTGTTCATTACGTAGCCCCTTTTAACCCATTAGCTAAATGTACTGCTCCACTGATAATTAGTTGGGTACACAAGAGCTAGTGAACTTAGCTAGTGTAGGGTTACCACATCTGAACTTTCAAAAAAGAGCACACCAGAGGGTTGGAGGAAGACCTACTAAATGTATTAATGTCTGAGCAAGAAGTTATGAGTGTAACATTTAATTCCTGGACCCTTATGGAACATTATATACAGTGTAAAGATCTAAAATAGGAAAACAATAAGAGCACTTATTTGTTCAATACATGGTTGTATGGCAAAAAAGTGAAAAAATGCTTTACCAATACAAAAATTAAATTGTGTGCTATAACATAACTAATAACAATCTATATCATAAAAACAATAAATAACAAACATTAAGTATTATTTTTCAAACATTTGTGTATTTGTTTTTTGTTAATAAATGAATGTATATAAAAGTATTGACATTGCAGAAACGAAAAAATAGTACAAATATAAAAGTAACACTATAACAAGGTACACTGGTACAAATATAAACCTATGAAGCAACAGTAACAACAACTAAACTCTAGTGGTTTGAGATTGTTTGAGAATATGTCCAGTCTGCTGTGACCCGCACCTGTCACTGCTGTCACCGTTTCTTTAAAGAAAACATCTTCTTCTAAAACATCCTGTTGAAATCGCCCTCCACAATCATGTCTTCCTGCTGTCAAATTCTATCGTCTCATTCTCCCTTTATGGCACTACTACCGAATAAGTCGGTCAGCTTCCTTCCTCTGTTAACTTTTCAACTCCACCATCGTGTTTTATATTGTGTTGTTTTTCCAAAAGGCCAGTCCGCTTCTGCCTCCAGCCCAGGTCCTGGAGAGCCATTCTACTGCACTGTTATACCTGGCTTTCACAGTTGGCAACCTTAAAGTTGAACCTGAACAAAAGCCAGCTAACCACAACTCTCAGTCAGGCAGATCATTGGTCCACTCACTGCCTTAGAGCTCAGGTGCAGAGCTTCCCCACAGACAGGCGCCTGCTGCCCAAGTAAAACCCCAAGTGTGTGTCACATAGCAGGATGCAAGCAGGCTGTTGGGCTGTGGGTGAGGCTCTGCTACAAGTCAGGATAGCGCTGTGACCCCAAGGTGGATGATTAGCAAAAGTGTGTGACAGACATACACAGGCGACCATCACGATTCAGTGTCTGGAGATGAAACTGTTGGAACTGTTGTTCCCTACATTCCTTAAAAAAAAAAAAAAAACGTATGGACTTAAATGAATGACCTGTTCTTTTGTCTCTCCCCAGACTAGAGAAAAGGGACTTTATGGAGTGCCCTAAGTACCTGCAGCAGGAGGGCTACAGGGTGGGCTGCAGGATGCAGTACATCTCCAAGTTCTATAACCTTCACACCAAGCTGCTGGCAAACAACGACCAGATCGTCTCTGAACAGGAAATCGATCTGAAAGGCTTAGGTGAGGGGGGAGCGGTGCGGCAAGAACAAGTCATCAGGGCTCTCTGCTCTGTGCTCTGAGCCCTTCATGCTTGTAGTCTGTGCTCTTTATGCTCCTGGGTTCTGTGTTCTGTGTCCTGTGTCCTCCACTCAGGGTCCTATGTATTGTGTCCTCTGCTCTGTGCTCAGCCTGCCTGCATGTTGTGTTGACTGGGGTGGGGCATACTGCCTGTCCCCTCAGGGCTGACTCTCTCCTGTGTCTCTGGCCACCAGTGAAGCTGCACCCCCCCCACAACCTGACTCTGCATTTCAGCAACGCCTCTGGGCTCTGGCTGTACTGGAACATCAGCAGCAAAGACTCCTGCACGGAGAGCAAGGTCCGGTACAGGAAGAGCAAGGACACCGAATGGCAGGTGAGTGTGATAAACAAGAGTCTTCTGTCACAGGAGTGTACGTGTGGACGTGAATTGCAATGCTTTTTACAATACTCTCTCTCTTAGTGATTCTCTACACTATCAGGTCTACTATAATAGTAATAATAATAATAGTAAATGTTAATCTGCTCCAATACTCAAATGACAAAAAAATGCTAATTAATAACCAGTTCTCGAGTAGTCACTGATACGTGAGCCAGGTGTTGAACAGCAGATGCTCCTCTGCTCTCCAATTCCCCCAGGAGTCCCTCAGGCCGATCTACCCCAGCCCCTACAATGTGCCCTTCCCAGACGAGACACAGCTGTATGAGTTCCAGGTTCAGACGCGCATTTCCCATTTCTGCGGGAAGTCCGACTTCTGGAGCGACTGGAGCCCCCCGGTGTACTGGGGCAGCAACAGCACAGGTAGGATGGCTGAGTGTGGCCTGCATGAGTTCCCGTCAGGCACTCGGTGGGGCACTTCGGTGTGTTGCACTGGGGCGTAAGGGTCATAAAGAGCGGGTGGGAAGGATTCTTACTTCTCTCACTGAGGCTTTTGCTAACAGCAGGTCATTTTGTGTAACACACTTTGAGATTAGAGAGCGGCCAAAGCATACGCTGACACAACATACTTAGAGTGCAAGGAAAGTTCAGGTTGCTGTACAGTGTGGGAGGCACTGGAGAGCCGCCTGGCTGGCAGAGACCCTGCACAGATCTCCTCACCCCTGCCAATGTTGTCTGACTTGTTTCTCTATCTATTGAGTTTTTGTTGCTATTTTGTATTTTGGATAGTCATTCGTTGTTTTTTTGTTTTTTTTTCAAACATTCCTTCCCTCCTCCTCCTCCCTGCCTTCCTCCTTACATTTGTCTATCTGTAGCTTTTTAAGGGGGAAGTCATGCCACCTCTTATGGTGTTAGCAGTTTAACCAGAAATGAAGCAGATGTGTTCACACTGAGGCTGAAAAGTACAATTAAAAAATCACTTAATAAAAGGCACTTCTAAGGCATCAAGCTGTTTGTGTTTTGGGTTTTCTTTTTTGTTAAAGAAATTGAATATTCTTAATAATTTCTCTTTCTCTCTCTCTCTCTCTCTCTCTCTCTATATATATATATATATATATATATATATATATATATACACATATTCATGAAGTTAAGCCTTCTACTGAATACACACTCTTTAGACAGATTATGGGATGAATGAAATTTGGGATGAATTACATTTTTCAAGGGAAAGACCTGACTAGAAAAGTAACTTAATGACATAAAATCAATTAATCAATTATATATATTGTACTTGTGTCAATCCTTTAAGAAAAATGCTGTCAATAATCTTTAATCGCTAATTTGTTTTCACTAATAAAGTAAATTGGTGTTAGTGTCAGGTTGTTTGAAAGTTAATTGTTACTAATATCTGGTTGTTTTGAGAGTTAATTATTAATAATGTCAGGTTGTTTGATAGTTAGTTGGTATTCGTGACAGGTTTGAAAGTTAATTGGTACTAAGATCGGGTTGTTTGAGAGTTAACTGGTATTAATGTCAGCTTGTTTAAGGGTAACACACAACAAGATGTTACTGTGAACTGCTTTCCTACTCCGAGTCTGAGTTCTTTCACATCCCCCTATACAACTTCCCCAGTTCGTCCTTTATACGTTTCTGTGGGTCTTTTCGCGAAGGAACAGAGCTCGTTGTGGATGGGAAGTCCATCGGTTCCCGGCGCTAGTTAATACTGCAGACTTCGCCGACTGACTGGAATCTCACTGCAGGACGGGCAGGGGAACCCGTCCTGCAGTGAGGAGGGCTCAGACTGGCCTTTGTGTCGGAATCAAAACTGTCCAATTATACTCTTGCTTAAGTCTGTTCGTGTTATGGTTTGGTTAGCTTTATGTGCCTTTTCTTCAGTTGTGATGTGTCTGTCAGACATTGACAATAAATGTCCAAACAGTAACAATGGGGATTTCCATCTCAGAGTAGTGATACCTTTTTTTTTTTTTTAAACAAGCTGTGCTTGACTGAGACTGAAATGGTCACAGCTGGTTTCATATCTAGGGTCTGAAGAGATGAAAAAAATGAATTGGTCGTGATTAGACCCTACTGTAATATTTTTGCACTATATTGACAGACTAATCCAGTGCGTGGCACAGCCTCTGCCCCCTCTCTAGATAAACCCTGTCCCATCGTGCCAAAGACCTGAGCGCACTTTGTCAAGTTGGTGACACTCAAGGCTCATGCTTTGTAACTAGAGTCAAGCTTCATTTTGAACTTGAATCTATTCTCCTGCTAAGGACATCAAGGCCTTGAGAATGAAAACCAGAAACCCAGGGGGCCCTCCCGAAGGGGACAGGCCGGCCCTGAACTACAGGAAGCAGTGAGTTTACTCATCGATTCTTCATCTTGCTTTTCTTTTTTTTCTGTCGGTTTCTTCCTCTCTACACTGCAAATCTACGCAGTCGGCGAGGCAGCTGTGCTGGGAGCTGCCCAGTGTGCAGGTCAAATTATCACCCCTGACCTCCAAAAGATAGGCTAACCTGCTTGTTGTATCAGGTTTATTAAGCCCTGTGTTATGCCAATAAGTGTCACCGTCAGAAAACATACACTGACAGCATTGGTAAAGTGACATGTGGCATGTAGTGTGCCCAATCACTGCCAAATTACGTTTCCACTACTACTGGGATAAAACGAAAATGTTGACCAGCCATCTAATAAAAGAACCACTTCAAAGCTGTACTCACTTGCGTGTTCATTTTGATGTCACTTTCACTCTGATCGTAAATGAAACCGCAATGATAGACATGTTTGTAGTTTTGTATTAGCGGGTTGGTTAAAGGTTTGATATAATCCGGCCATAGCTGACACCATTGAGCAGATCACAGGAAAGGTTAGGTCTCCCTCTTGCGGTGACGATTTGAGTTATGTTGTTGGTTTTCTTTTCACTTGAATTTGTTTGCATTAATTTTAATGCACTTACTTAATGTTGAGTTTGCATTTCACTGTTTTGAATGATTTATTTCAGAATTATAATGATTTTAGAAATGTTTTTTAGAATTGGATTTAAACAAAATAATTATGGGAATTAACAATGTTGTATTGTTCTTTTTTTCTGTATTGTAAAATACGAAATCAATAAAACATTATTTGAGGTGCCGTCAATGTCGAAACCTTGACTAAACTGTGTTTCTGTGAAACACCCACGCACTTGGTTCACAAGCAAGGCATACAGACCAGGCGGAAGCCTGATACTCAGAGCCCGGTGTGGGACAGGGCCAGAAGCGGAAATAACACAGGGGCGATGGGGCATAGGCAGCAGGGCCCACCGCATCTAGGGGCCCAGCAAGGGGATCCACGTTCCACCAGATATATGTATATATTTATAGAGGGGTGGTGGGGGGGCCCACAACAGAGCCCCTCCCCCTCTGTGCTTTGAGTTAGTTCCGCCGCTGGACAGGGCCCAGAGCTCGGAGCTGCTGTGGCTTTTCTGCAGCTCACAGTGCACGTTGGGTTGACAAATACAACACCTGGTGGTGTTTGTAGATGGTTGCCATCCTTGTTTTATAACTTACCATTTTCTGCTACGGAGAGACAAAGTAAAATTAAGGTTCTTTCTTGAGTGTGTATGTATCCATGTCTGTATTAGTATGTATGTCTGCATGTATATGTTTTTGTATTATTAATTCACAGTTTCACCAGTAATGATTAAAACTGAGTTCTGATCCCCTGTGCAGGTGTGAGCTGCCTGATCCCCAACGAGGAATATGTGCGCTGTACCTGGAATGAGAACGGACGCCCCGACTTCAACTACAGCTTCCAGAGCAGGTGAGTGGAGCCCGGGGACCAGGGCAGCGGGTCAGTCCAGGTGTACTCTAGGAATCCCCACAGGTGTACAGGGATTTGTAGGATTTTTTTAGATGAGGGAGCCATAAGGGGGCCATGATTGTTACAGACCAGCCAACATCTGCTAGGGGGGTCTGAGGGCATGATCCCCCGGGAAGAGTTTTTTTGTAAAATGGCTTTTAAACTCAGTTTGTAAGCTAAGATAGAAGCAAAATAAAGGATAAGGAAGGCAATTAATACAAATCCAGCAAAAACGAACCACCATATTTGCTACCATTTGCTAGTGAGAATTTTTTTTTTATTGACATGAACATAATAGACAATATAGACAACTTATCCAACCCCCCTCACCCCCAAAAGGGCTTCATGGATACATTCCTGAGCATTTGTTCAGTGCAAGAGGGAGAGTGAACAAAATAGGGTCCCCTTAATATGCAAAAATGAATTCATATAATGCCTGATTGGACAGAATGGTTACTCATCCCCCCAAAAAAACACTGAAATGCACGCAAAACTGTTCATTACGTAGCCCCTTTTAACCCATTAGCTAAATGTACTGCTCCACTGATAATTAGTTGGGTACACAAGAGCTAGTGAACTTAGCTAGTGTAGGGTTACCACATCTGAACTTTCAAAAAAGAGCACACCAGAGGGTTGGAGGAAGACCTACTAAATGTATTAATGTCTGAGCAAGAAGTTATGAGTGTAACATTTAATTCCTGGACCCTTATGGAACATTATATACAGTGTAAAGATCTAAAATAGGAAAACAATAAGAGCACTTATTTGTTCAATACATGGTTGTATGGCAAAAAAGTGAAAAAATGCTTTACCAATACAAAAATTAAATTGTGTGCTATAACATAACTAATAACAATCTATATCATAAAAACAATAAATAACAAACATTAAGTATTATTTTTCAAACATTTGTGTATTTGTTTTTTGTTAATAAATGAATGTATATAAAAGTATTGACATTGCAGAAACGAAAAAATAGTACAAATATAAAAGTAACACTATAACAAGGTACACTGGTACAAATATAAACCTATGAAGCAACAGTAACAACAACTAAACTCTAGTGGTTTGAGATTGTTTGAGAATATGTCCAGTCTGCTGTGACCCGCACCTGTCACTGCTGTCACCGTTTCTTTAAAGAAAACATCTTCTTCTAAAACATCCTGTTGAAATCGCCCTCCACAATCATGTCTTCCTGCTGTCAAATTCTATCGTCTCATTCTCCCTTTATGGCACTACTACCGAATAAGTCGGTCAGCTTCCTTCCTCTGTTAACTTTTCAACTCCACCATCGTGTTTTATATTGTGTTGTTTTTCCAAAAGGCCAGTCCGCTTCTGCCTCCAGCCCAGGTCCTGGAGAGCCATTCTACTGCACTGTTATACCTGGCTTTCACAGTTGGCAACCTTAAAGTTGAACCTGAACAAAAGCCAGCTAACCACAACTCTCAGTCAGGCAGATCATTGGTCCACTCACTGCCTTAGAGCTCAGGTGCAGAGCTTCCCCGCAGCTCTTAAGAAACCCTGCGACAGGCGCCTGCTGCCCAAGTAAAACCCCAAGTGTGTGTCACATAGCAGGATGCAAGCAGGCTGTTGGGCTGTGGGTGAGGCTCTGCTACAAGTCAGGATAGCGCTGTGACCCCAAGGTGGATGATTAGCAAAAGTGTGTGACAGACATACACAGGCGACCATCACGATTCAGTGTCTGGAGATGAAACTGTTGGAACTGTTGTTCCCTACATTCCTTAAAAAAAAAAAAAAAACGTATGGACTTAAATGAATGACCTGTTCTTTTGTCTCTCCCCAGACTAGAGAAAAGGGACTTTATGGAGTGCCCTAAGTACCTGCAGCAGGAGGGCTACAGGGTGGGCTGCAGGATGCAGTACATCTCCAAGTTCTATAACCTTCACACCAAGCTGCTGGCAAACAACGGCCAGATCGTCTCTGAACAGAAAATCGATCTGAAAGGCTTAGGTGAGGGGGGAGCGGTGCTGCAAGAACAAGTCATCAGGGCTCTCTGCTCTGTGCTCTGAGCCCTTCATGCTTGTAGTCTGTGCTCTTTATGCTCCTGGGTTCTGTGTTCTGTGTCCTGTGTCCTCCACTCAGGGTCCTATGTATTGTGTCCTCTGCTCTGTGCTCAGCCTGCCTGCATGTTGTGTTGACTGGGGTGGGGCATACTGCCTGTCCCCTCAGGGCTGACTCTCTCCTGTGTCTCTGGCCACCAGTGAAGCTGCACCCCCCCCACAACCTGACTCTGCAATTCAGCAACGCCTCTGGGCTCTGGCTGTACTGGGACATCAGCAGCAAAGAATCCTGCACGGAGAGCAAGGTCCGGTACAGGAAGAGCAAGGACATCGAATGGCAGGTGAGTGTGATAAACAAGAGTCTTCTGTCACAGGAGTGTACGTGTGGACGTGAATTGCAATGCTTTTTACAATACTCTCTCTCTTAGTGATTCTCTACACTATCAGGTCTACTATAATAGTAATAATAATAATAGTAAATGTTAATCTGCTCCAATACTCAAATGACAAAAAAATGCTAATTAATAACCAGTTCTCGAGTAGTCACTGATACGTGAGCCAGGTGTTGAACAGCAGATGCTCCTCTGCTCTCCAATTCCCCCAGGAGTCCCTCAGGCAGATCCACCCCAGCCCCTACAATGTGCCCTTCCCAGACGAGACACAGCTGTATGAGTTCCAGGTTCAGACGCGCATTTCCCATTTCTGCGGGAAGTCCGACTTCTGGAGCGACTGGAGCCCCCCGGTGTACTGGGGCAGCAACAGCACAGGTAGGATGGCTGAGTGTGGCCTGCATGAGTTCCCGTCAGGCACTCGGTGGGGCACTTCGGTGTGTTGCACTGGGGCGTAAGGGTCATAAAGAGCGGGTGGGAAGGATTCTTACTTCTCTCACTGAGGCTTTTGCTAACAGCAGGTCATTTTGTGTAACACACTTTGAGATTAGAGAGCGGCCAAAGCATACGCTGACACAACATACTTAGAGTGCAAGGAAAGTTCAGGTTGCTGTACAGTGTGGGAGGCACTGGAGAGCCGCCTGGCTGGCAGAGACCCTGCACAGATCTCCTCACCCCTGCCAATGTTGTCTGACTTGTTTCTCTATCTATTGAGTTTTTGTTGCTATTTTGTATTTTGGATAGTCATTCGTTGTTTTTTTTTTTTTTTTCAAACATTCCTTCCCTCCTCCTCCTCCCTGCCTTCCTCCTTACATTTGTCTATCTGTAGCTTTTTAAGGGGGAAGTCATGCCACCTCTTATGGTGTTAGCAGTTTAACCAGAAATGAAGCAGATGTGTTCACACCGAGGCTGAAAAATACAATTAAAAAATCACTTAATAAAAGGCACTTCTAAGGCATCAAGCTGTTTGTGTTTTGGGTTTTCTTTTTTGTTAAAGAAATGGAATATTCTTAATAATTTCTCTTTCTCTCTCTCTCTCTCTCTCTCTCTCTCTCTATATATATATATATATATATATATATATATATATATATATATATATACACATATTCATGAAGTTAAGCCTTCTACTGAATACACACTCTTTAGACAGATTATGGGATGAATGAAATTTGGGATGAATTACATTTTTCAAGGGAAAGACCTGACTAGAAAAGTAACTTAATGACATAAAATCAATTAATCAATTATATATATTGTACTTGTGTCAATCCTTTAAGAAAAATGCTGTCAATAATCTTTAATCGCTAATTTGTTTTCACTAATAAAGTAAATTGGTGTTAGTGTCAGGTTGTTTGAAAGTTAATTGTTACTAATATCTGGTTGTTTTGAGAGTTAATTATTAATAATGTCAGGTTGTTTGATAGTTAGTTGGTATTCGTGACAGGTTTGAAAGTTAATTGGTACTAAGATCGGGTTGTTTGAGAGTTAACTGGTATTAATGTCAGCTTGTTTAAGGGTAACACACAACAAGATGTTACTGTGAACTGCTTTCCTACTCCGAGTCTGAGTTCTTTCACATCCCCCTATACAACTTCCCCAGTTCGTCCTTTATACGTTTCTGTGGGTCTTTTCGCGAAGGAACAGAGCTCGTTGTGGATGGGAAGTCCATCGGTTCCCGGCGCTAGTTAATACTGCAGACTTTGCCGACTGACTGGAATCTCACTGCAGGACGGGCAGGGGAACCCGTCCTGCAGTGAGGAGGGCTCAGACTGGCCTTTGTGTCGGAATCAAAACTGTCCAATTATACTCTTGCTTGAGTCTGTTCGTGTTATGGTTTGGTTAGCTTTATGTGCCTTTTCTTCAGTTGTGATGTGTCTGTCAGACATTGACAATAAATGTCCAAACAGTAACAATGGGGATTTCCATCTCAGAGTAGTGATACCTTTTTTTTTTTTTTAAACAAGCTGTGCTTGACTGAGACTGAAATGGTCACAGCTGGTTTCATATCTAGGGTCTGAAGAGATGAAAAAAATGAATTGGTCGTGATTAGACCCTACTGTAATATTTTTGCACTATATTGACAGACTAATCCAGTGCGTGGCACAGCCTCTGCCCCCTCTCTAGATAAACCCTGTCCCATCGTGCCAAAGACCTGAGCGCACTTGTCAAGTTGGTGACACTCAAGGCTCATGCTTTGTAACTAGAGTCAAGCTTCATTTTGAACTTGAATCTATTCTCCTGCTAAGGACATCAAGGCCTTGAGAATGAAAACCAGAAACCCAGGGGGCCCTCCCGAAGGGGACAGGCCGGCCCTGAACTACAGGAAGCAGTGAGTTTACTCATCGATTCTTCATCTTGCTTTTCTTTTTTTTCTGTCGGTTTCTTCCTCTCTACACTGCAAATCTACGCAGTCGGCGAGGCAGCTGTGCTGGGAGCTGCCCAGTGTGCAGGTCAAATTATCACCCCTGACCTCCAAAAGATAGGCTAACCTGCTTGTTGTATCAGGTTTATTAAGCCCTGTGTTATGCCAATAAGTGTCACCGTCAGAAAACATACACTGACAGCATTGGTAAAGTGACATGTGGCATGTAGTGTGCCCAATCACTGCCAAATTACGTTTCCACTACTACTGGGATAAAACGAAAATGTTGACCAGCCATCTAATAAAAGAACCACTTCAAAGCTGTACTCACTTGCGTGTTCATTTTGATGTCACTTTCACTCTGATCGTAAATGAAACCGCAATGATAGACATGTTTGTAGTTTTGTATTAGCGGGTTGGTTAAAGGTTTGATATAATCCAGCCATAGCTGACACCATTGAGCAGATCACAGGAAAGGTTAGGTCTCCCTCTTGCGGTGACGATTTGAGTTATGTTGTTGGTTTTCTTTTCACTTGAATTTGTTTGCATTAATTTTAATGCACTTACTTAATGTTGAGTTTGCATTTCACTGTTTTGAATGATTTATTTCAGAATTATAATGATTTTAGAAATGTTTTTTAGAATTGGATTTAAACAAAATAATTATGGGAATTAACAATGTTGTATTGTTCTTTTTTTCTGTATTGTAAAATACGAAATCAATAAAACATTATTTGAGGTGCCGTCAATGTCGAAACCTTGACTAAACTGTGTTTCTGTGAAACACCCACGCACTTGGTTCACAAGCAAGGCATACAGACCAGGCGGAAGCCTGATACTCAGAGCCCGGTGTGGGACAGGGCCAGAAGCGGAAATAACACAGGGGCGATGGGGCATAGGCAGCAGGGCCCACCGCATCTAGGGGCCCAGCAAGGGGATCCACGTTCCACCAGATATATGTATATATTTATAGAGGGGTGGTGGGGGGGCCCACAACAGAGCCCCTCCCCCTCTGTGCTTTGAGTTAGTTCCGCCGCTGGACAGGGCCCAGAGCTCGGAGCTGCTGTGGCTTTTCTGCAGCTCACAGTGCACGTTGGGTTGACAAATACAACACCTGGTGGTGTTTGTAGATGGTTGCCATCCTTGTTTTATAACTTACCATTTTCTGCTACGGAGAGACAAAGTAAAATTAAGGTTCTTTCTTGAGTGTGTATGTATCCATGTCTGTATTAGTATGTATGTCTGCATGTATATGTTTTTGTATTATTAATTCACAGTTTCACCAGTAATGATTAAAACTGAGTTCTGATCCCCTGTGCAGGTGTGAGCTGCCTGATCCCCAACGAGGAATATGTGCGCTGTACCTGGAATGAGAACGGACGCCCCGACTTCAACTACAGCTTCCAGAGCAGGTGAGTGGAGCCCGGGGACCAGGGCAGCGGGTCAGTCCAGGTGTACTCTAGGAATCCCCACAGGTGTACAGGGATTTGTAGGATTTTTTTAGATGAGGGAGCCATAAGGGGGCCATGATTGTTACAGACCAGCCAACATCTGCTAGGGGGGTCTGAGGGCATGATCCCCCGGGAAGAGTTTTTTTGTAAAATGGCTTTTAAACTCAGTTTGTAAGCTAAGATAGAAGCAAAATAAAGGATAAGGAAGGCAATTAATACAAATCCAGCAAAAACGAACCACCATATTTGCTACCATTTGCTAGTGAGAATTTTTTTTTTATTGACATGAACATAATAGACAATATAGACAACTTATCCAACCCCCCTCACCCCCAAAAGGGCTTCATGGATACATTCCTGAGCATTTGTTCAGTGCAAGAGGGAGAGTGAACAAAATAGGGTCCCCTTAATATGCAAAAATGAATTCATATAATGCCTGATTGGACAGAATGGTTACTCATCCCCCCAAAAAAACACTGAAATGCACGCAAAACTGTTCATTACGTAGCCCCTTTTAACCCATTAGCTAAATGTACTGCTCCACTGATAATTAGTTGGGTACACAAGAGCTAGTGAACTTAGCTAGTGTAGGGTTACCACATCTGAACTTTCAAAAAAGAGCACACCAGAGGGTTGGAGGAAGACCTACTAAATGTATTAATGTCTGAGCAAGAAGTTATGAGTGTAACATTTAATTCCTGGACCCTTATGGAACATTATATACAGTGTAAAGATCTAAAATAGGAAAACAATAAGAGCACTTATTTGTTCAATACATGGTTGTATGGCAAAAAAGTGAAAAAATGCTTTACCAATACAAAAATTAAATTGTGTGCTATAACATAACTAATAACAATATATATCATAAAAACAATAAATAACAAACATTAAGTATTATTTTTCAAACATTTGCGTATTTGTTTTTTGTTAATAAATGAATGTATATAAAAGTATTGACATTGCAGAAACGAAAAAATAGTACAAATATAAAAGTAACACTATAACAAGGTACACTGGTACAAATATAAACCTATGAAGCAACAGTAACAACAACTAAACTCTAGTGGTTTGAGATTGTTTGAGAATATGTCCAGTCTGCTGTGACCCGCACCTGTCACTGCTGTCACCGTTTCTTTAAAGAAAACATCTTCTTCTAAAACATCCTGTTGAAATCGCCCTCCACAATCATGTCTTCCTGCTGTCAAATTCTATCGTCTCATTCTCCCTTTATGGCACTACTACCGAATAAGTCGGTCAGCTTCCTTCCTCTGTTAACTTTTCAACTCCACCATCGTGTTTTATATTGTGTTGTTTTTCCAAAAGGCCAGTCCGCTTCTGCCTCCAGCCCAGGTCCTGGAGAGCCATTCTACTGCACTGTTATACCTGGCTTTCACAGTTGGCAACCTTAAAGTTGAACCTGAACAAAAGCCAGCTAACCACAACTCTCAGTCAGGCAGATCATTGGTCCACTCACTGCCTTAGAGCTCAGGTGCAGAGCTTCCCCGCAGCTCTTAAGAAACCCTGCGACAGGCGCCTGCTGCCCAAGTAAAACCCCAAGTGTGTGTCACATAGCAGGATGCAAGCAGGCTGTTGGGCTGTGGGTGAGGCTCTGCTACAAGTCAGGATAGCGCTGTGACCCCAAGGTGGATGATTAGCAAAAGTGTGTGACAGACATACACAGGCGACCATCACGATTCAGTGTCTGGAGATGAAACTGTTGGAACTGTTGTTCCCTACATTCCTTAAAAAAAAAAAAAAAACGTATGGACTTAAATGAATGACCTGTTCTTTTGTCTCTCCCCAGACTAGAGAAAAGGGACTTTATGGAGTGCCCTAAGTACCTGCAGCAGGAGGGCTACAGGGTGGGCTGCAGGATGCAGTACATCTCCAAGTTCTATAACCTTCACACCAAGCTGCTGGCAAACAACGGCCAGATCGTCTCTGAACAGGAAATCGATCTGAAAGGCTTAGGTGAGGGGGGAGCGGTGCGGCAAGAACAAGTCATCAGGGCTCTCTGCTCTGTGCTCTGAGCCCTTCATGCTTGTAGTCTGTGCTCTTTATGCTCCTGGGTTCTGTGTTCTGTGTCCTGTGTCCTCCACTCAGGGTCCTATGTATTGTGTCCTCTGCTCTGTGCTCAGCCTGCCTGCATGTTGTGTTGACTGGGGTGGGGCATACTGCCTGTCCCCTCAGGGCTGACTCTCTCCTGTGTCTCTGGCCACCAGTGAAGCTGCACCCCCCCCACAACCTGACTCTGCAATTCAGCAACGCCTCTGGGCTCTGGCTGTACTGGGACATCAGCAGCAAAGAATCCTGCACGGAGAGCAAGGTCCGGTACAGGAAGAGCAAGGACACCGAATGGCAGGTGAGTGTGATAAACAAGAGTCTTCTGTCACAGGAGTGTACGTGTGGACGTGAATTGCAATGCTTTTTACAATACTCTCTCTCTTAGTGATTCTCTACACTATCAGGTCTACTATAATAGTAATAATAATAATAGTAAATGTTAATCTGCTCCAATACTCAAATGACAAAAAAATGCTAATTAATAACCAGTTCTCGAGTAGTCACTGATACGTGAGCCAGGTGTTGAACAGCAGATGCTCCTCTGCTCTCCAATTCCCCCAGGAGTCCCTCAGGCCGATCTACCCCAGCCCCTACAATGTGCCCTTCCCAGACGAGACACAGCTGTATGAGTTCCAGGTTCAGACGCGCATTTCCCATTTCTGCGGGAAGTCCGACTTCTGGAGCGACTGGAGTCCCCCGGTGTACTGGGGCAGCAACAGCACAGGTAGGATGGCTGAGTGTGGCCTGCATGAGTTCCCGTCAGGCACCCTGTCATGATGCGCGGGGCACGGGAGCTGGGGACCCAATTGCAGTGCGTGATCGAGGGATGGTCGGACAGGCGTAGGTCGGGTGCTGGCAGATCAGGGCAAACAAGTGCAAGGCAGAGACATGTTAGTGGTCACAGTCGATGGTCGGGCGATGAGACAAACAAGGCAATAGGTCCAAAGCAGTAGATGGGAAGTCAGGCAAGGGGTCAGGCAAGGGGTCAGGTGAGGTGAGGAAACAAGGCTTCACGGAGAGGGCACAGGGAGAATGCTTAGGTGGGGTTGCATTATATGTCAGAAATGACATTGAGGCAGAAGAACTCAAATTAGATCCTAGTAACAAAACAGAATTTTTGTGGGTTAAACTTTTGAATAAACGATCTGGAGGGTTAGTGGTAGGAGTGTGTTACAGACCACCCAACTCAGATATTCAGAAAGATGTTGCACTGTACAGTGTAATCAGGACTGCATGTAGCAAGGATGTGGCTGTTATCAAGGGGGATTTAAATTTCCCAAACATAGACTGGGAAAGCCCAGTTGGGACTACAGAAGCAGAAATGGAAATGGTTGAGATGGTAAATCTCAACCCCGTCCAGACCACTGCATTCCTCCAGTGCCAGAAGACTAACTCTACCTCCTCTCCACTCTCCTTCCTCCAGAGCTGCTCCTTCTCATCCCTGGCCCCTAAATGGTGGAACGACCTGCCACCGAAGTCAAAACAGCAGAGTCCTTGACCTCATTCTGGCGCTTACTCAAGACACATCTTTTCTGACAGTACTTGTAATATTAGTCCTTTTATCCCCGTTAGATAGCACTTCACAGTTTTATTATGCTTCTTGCGTTCTTGATTGTTTTCCTCCTTGATCCCTTTCCCATAACCCCTGACTGTAACCCTACATCTTGACAGCACTTAGCTTTCACTGTCCAGGATGTAGGAAGTCTCTTACTGTACTTGTGTAAATTGTAAATTGGAATCTGTAAAATGTATTTTGAATTGTTATGTTTTAGCTAAGTTGAACTTAGTAATGATTTATGCCTTGTACTTCTCTGTATTTTTTCACTTATGTTGTAAGTCGCCTAAGTCTATATTAATTATAGAAATAGATGTAAAACTTATTTTAGTTGTTAATTTTTCATGACACAATTGTAGCTTCCTGCCATCTGGCATTGTTTCAGTTGGCCGTTGCGTGTGCTAGTGAATGATGGGGAGGGTGATAGCTGTAGTTCAGTTCCTGCCTTCGTTGCTGACATGACAGCACTGACAGACTGAAGCATTGAGTACAGGAGGGTTTGAATGTATACGCTGCACTACATTTACAGTACTGTAAAATAAAACTTGGTGTAATTATCAAAGACTTGTCAATTGCCTCTATTATATTCTGTATTATTATTATTATTATTATTATTATTATTATTATTATTATTATTAGTATTAGTAGTAGTAGTAGTAGTAGTATGTATTGGTGTTTTATTAGTGCTAAATACCTGGAACGGATAGTCGTGTAGAGATCTAACTGGCGTGTTTCTCCGCTTAAACACCAGGGGGCAGTAAACAACGGCGCTTCTTTGTGGAGTCTCAAACAAACTCCGGGATAGGAGTTAGTTGGCCGAGGAGCCGGCGCAGCTGTGTGTTGTCATTTTGATGCCGCTGAAGTGAACCGAGTTGCGGCTGTATCTGGACCGACAAACCACCTTAAACATTAGGCAGCGTCGCAGATGCACATTTTATTGAGGGTCAGTAAGTATTCAACGGCCTGGCGTCATGAAAACCGTGTTTGTTACTGTGGGGTCAACGAGTTTCGATGAATTGATCCAGAGCGTCACCTCGGATGCTGCCGTTCAGGTAAGCAGGTCGGGTACCGCTGTGCCGCTCGGGCCGGGCATCTGCGCACTAGAGACGGGCCAGTGCGTCAAGTTTGATTTGCGAGTCACCTTCTGATAATAAAAACACGCACAGTTGCACTCGCCCCCCGTAGTGACACAAACCAACCCGACCAACACCGAAATAAGTCACAAATACTACCACTGGTTTCACAGGTTCTCGGAAGCGGAAGAGCGCATTGTATCTTGTGTGTGTCCGAGCTGTAGCCCGTATAATATTAAACCTGTCTGCTACACCTGCAAGGCCACGTAGTCGGGCGAATTGCTCAGCTGTCCGTGTCCTGCAGGCTCTGACAGCGCTGGGCTACCAGAAACTGACCCTGCAGATCGGCCGCGGCTCGGTGCAGCCCAGCCCGGACGGCTGCCCGGGGATCGCGCTGCATGTCTTCCGCTACAAGGACTCCATCGCTGACGACATCCGGGACGCCGACCTGGTCATCAGCCACGCAGGTACCCTCAATCCCAGTGTGACGTAGATTGTCTCGTCATTTTGGCATCATTTAGGCTGGGCTATATTATTTCTAAACTGATTTCTCTGTCTCTGTGAATTATTTGCAATGCTAACACAGTTTATGTCTCTGGTCGATCTGCCTCCTGTCCTGTCCCGTCCCCCAGGGGCAGGGAGCTGTTTGGAGACGCTGGGAGCGGGGCGACCCCTCCTGGTGGTCGTCAATGATCAGCTGATGAACAACCACCAGCTGGAGCTGGCCAGAGCGCTGCACAGCCAGGGACACCTACACTACTGCACCTGCAGGTAACTGAGCCCCCCCTGGCCGGCCTGCCCCTGTCTGTCCCCAAGTGTTCGTGTGTGTGTGTGTGTGTGTGTGTGTGTGTGTGTGTGTGTGTGTGTGTTTGTTTCCGGATATGTCTGGGTGTTTTTACTGTTTGTCTTTTCTCTCTGTCTTTGTGTGTGTGTGTCTCTGGTTGTCTCTCTGTGTCTGACTCTGTCTGTCCGTGCCTGTGAGTGTCTCTGTGTCAATATCGGACTTGTCTCTCTGTGTTTCTGTCTTGCCATCTCTCTGTTCTTTCCACATTTACAGTTTCCCTGTTTGTTCATGTCTCTCTCTCTCTCTCTCTCTCTCTGATTCTATTTCCTCCTCTGTCTGTGTGAGTTTGTGTAATGTCTGAGTATGTGTGTGTGTGTGCGCACTTGCATGTTTCTCTCCATCTCTGTCTGTGTGCTTGTATGTGTGCACATGCATATTTCATCTTTTGTCTGTGTTTGTGTGCATGTCTATCTCTGCATATTTCTTTCTCCCAGTATTTGTTGAAAAGCCAGAAATGCAGGCATATGTTCCCTCCGTTCAGTTCAGACGGGGCTCTGTTGCAGGATGTGTGTTTTTGTGCTCGTCAGCTAGCAGGAGGAAGAGGCTCTTTCTGTGTCAAAGGCTCATTAACTGACAGCTCAATCAGTTACAGGAAGCTGAATCTAACTGCCCATATTACTGTGCATATTGTTAGGTATTTTGTCATTTTCAAGAGAAATTCTTAGGGTCAGGCTATTTTTAACTCTAGCACTTTGTCTAAGCACTTTTCATGTTGCACCTGTGTCTGCCAGTGGGGCACTGAAGACGCTGTTGCAGTAGGAACTGTGTGTGCATTGTGACATTGATCCTTAGGTGGAGTTTTAACTTGCTGAAGTGGCAACAACCAGTAGCTGGTGTTGTCTGTGATGTCTGCTTCCAGGAGTGGCAGTTCAAACAGTCGATCAATCAGAGCACTGGTTTTCCCCAATGTAAGATAAAGGCGGTTGCAGTACAGTTACCGTGAGTCAATATCACCAGGCCTGATGGTTGGCCTCCCCTGAGTTTGTGGTACTCATGATCCTGGAGTCAGTGTCTCTGACAGTTAAAGTTTTGTATACCTGTGCAATCTTAACCCCCCTGTATTTCTCTGTCTGTGCCCCCCTCCCCACCCACCCAGTAATCTCACAGAGACTCTGCGAACAGTGGACCTGTCTGCACTGGTGCCTTTCCTCCCAGGCCAGCCACAGACATTCGCCGTGTTCCTGGACAGGGCAGTGGGGCTGCAGTGAGGCCAGTCAGGGCCCACAGAGCCCTGCCAGCATCAGCTCTCTTGCTCTGCAGCTCAGCACAGATGCACTGTGGACTCTGGGAGCATCCTGGTCACTAGAGCTGGACTCGTGTGACGTTGTGAAGGCCGAGTGCCAACAGGCAGAGCTGACCCAGAGAACCCGACCGCTTACAGAACCCAAGCTGTTCCATCCCGAGGGCAATGTTTTTTGGGGATTCTGAGCACCAGAGCTGTAGTCTGCTGTACCAGACATTTAACAAACGTTGACTCCAACAACAACATAATGGTGTAAATTCCCTGCAAATACACTGTGGGATGTTTTATGGGGGTGGTATTAAAATTATTAAAACAGCATTTGAAAAGTATATATATATATTTTTAATTGTTATTTATAATTATAGGAATTAATTACCCAAGATATTCTGCAACATAAATTATACAAAACAAGGCCTGTCTCTGTCACGAGGTGAAAATCTAATCGAGCGATACTCGTCAGTGGAGAAACTTTCTCCATGGGTGTAGATCAAGGAATAGGTTATGTTATATATATGTTGAGGTTTTATTTTGTTTTGTTTTTAATGCAAACTGGTTTGCCTTTTTGGCTTGTAATCAATTCCCCTGGACTGAAGTGTATGTCCACAGACTTCCTCTCCTGACCACATCTCGTAATTCCTCAGGCGAACAGAGTCATACCCAGAACAAATTACCAACTTAAGAATTGATTTTAAAAGTTTTTAATCATAAGTATTAAAAATTTGAATTGTTTTTTTATGTAATGTAAAATACTACACACAATAAAACAGTATTTTAAATCTTATGGCTGCATAGAATTGTTAGAAGAACTGTGTAGAAGCCCATCCAGGAGAGAGAGGCTCGTCGATTTTGATTTTGAGAAAGAAAAAGAAGAGTAAACAAAGAAAACAAAACAAATTCACGGGGGAAGGGGACTGACAGGTCTTGGTTCAAACACGAGAAATGCAGTAACGCCGAAGCTATTAAAGTCACTTTCACTGCTGGCAAGAACAGGGCAGTAGTTCCAGGGCTGAACTCACTAGCTCAGTGTCGCTTTATCACACCTCAACATTAAGCACACACACACACACACACACACACAAACAGGGCCGCCTTCGCAGCTTCACAGGAAACCACCCTGCAACACAGAAGACATGACTCGAGGCACGCACATAGAGAGAGAGAGAGAAAGAGAAAGAGAGAGGTTCCAGTCAGCTTCCATCACCGTAACAACTCAGAAAGGGAGAGAGAGCGAGCGTGAGACCTCTGTCTGGGCTCACCATGGCATTGGGTGTATTCCTGCTTCTTTTCGCAGCATCTCTTCGCGGAACAGGAGGCAGCGGCGCCATCAGTGAGTGCTTTTACACATCTCTGCCTCCCTCCTTCCATTCAGAGTTGCTATTCTACCTGCGCCACACCACGGCTCATATCCGGCCTAGCTAGAACTGAAAACATTGTTGTTTTTTAAATGTAACTGTTAAGCTGCATGTTTCTGAGTCTGTGTGTGTCTGTCTTGAGTTGGGCCAGGTGGTCAGGACCCTATTTTGTTGCGGTAACAGATCCTTTGGTCCAAACCCCGGGGCTTTTTAAGGGGGAAGTCATGCCACCTCTTATGGTGTTAGCAGTTTAACCAGAAATGAAGCAGATGTGTTCACACTGAGGCTGAAAAATACAATTAAAAAATCACTTAATAAAAGGCACTTCTAAGGCATCAAGCTGTTTGTGTTTTGGGTTTTCTTTTTTGTTAAAGAAATTGAATATTCTTAATAATTTCTCTTTCTCTCTCTCTCTCTCTCTCTCTCTCTCTCTCTCTATATATATATATATATATATATATATATATATATATATATATATATATATATACACATATTCATGAAGTTAAGCCTTCTACTGAATACACACTCTTTAGACAGATTATGGGATGAATGAAATTTGGGATGAATTACATTTTTCAAGGGAAAGACCTGACTAGAAAAGTAACTTAATGACATAAAATCAATTAATCAATTATATATATTGTACTTGTGTCAATCCTTTAAGAAAAATGCTGTCAATAATCTTTAATCGCTAATTTGTTTTCACTAATAAAGTAAATTGGTGTTAGTGTCAGGTTGTTTGAAAGTTAATTGTTACTAATATCTGGTTGTTTTGAGAGTTAATTATTAATAATGTCAGGTTGTTTGATAGTTAGTTGGTATTCGTGACAGGTTTGAAAGTTAATTGGTACTAAGATCGGGTTGTTTGAGAGTTAACTGGTATTAATGTCAGCTTGTTTAAGGGTAACACACAACAAGATGTTACTGTGAACTGCTTTCCTACTCCGAGTCTGAGTTCTTTCACATCCCCCTATACAACTTCCCCAGTTCGTCCTTTATACGTTTCTGTGGGTCTTTTCGCGAAGGAACAGAGCTCGTTGTGGATGGGAAGTCCATCGGTTCCCGGCGCTAGTTAATACTGCAGACTTCGCCGACTGACTGGAATCTCACTGCAGGACGGGCAGGGGAACCCGTCCTGCAGTGAGGAGGGCTCAGACTGGCCTTTGTGTCGGAATCAAAACTGTCCAATTATACTCTTGCTTAAGTCTGTTCGTGTTATGGTTTGGTTAGCTTTATGTGCCTTTTCTTCAGTTGTGATGTGTCTGTCAGACATTGACAATAAATGTCCAAACAGTAACAATGGGGATTTCCATCTCAGAGTAGTGATACCTTTTTTTTTTTTTTAAACAAGCTGTGCTTGACTGAGACTGAAATGGTCACAGCTGGTTTCATATCTAGGGTCTGAAGAGATGAAAAAAATGAATTGGTCGTGATTAGACCCTACTGTAATATTTTTGCACTATATTGACAGACTAATCCAGTGCGTGGCACAGCCTCTGCCCCCTCTCTAGATAAACCCTGTCCCATTGTGCCAAAGACCTGAGCGCACTTTGTCAAGTTGGTGACACTCAAGGCTCATGCTTTGTAACTAGAGTCAAGCTTCATTTTGAACTTGAATCTATTCTCCTGCTAAGGACATCAAGGCCTTGAGAATGAAAACCAGAAACCCAGGGGGCCCTCCCGAAGGGGACAGGCCGGCCCTGAACTACAGGAAGCAGTGAGTTTACTCATCGATTCTTCATCTTGCTTTTCTTTTTTTTCTGTCGGTTTCTTCCTCTCTACACTGCAAATCTACGCAGTCGGCGAGGCAGCTGTGCTGGGAGCTGCCCAGTGTGCAGGTCAAATTATCACCCCTGACCTCCAAAAGATAGGCTAACCTGCTTGTTGTATCAGGTTTATTAAGCCCTGTGTTATGCCAATAAGTGTCACCGTCAGAAAACATACACTGACAGCATTGGTAAAGTGACATGTGGCATGTAGTGTGCCCAATCACTGCCAAATTACGTTTCCACTACTACTGGGATAAAACGAAAATGTTGACCAGCCATCTAATAAAAGAACCACTTCAAAGCTGTACTCACTTGCGTGTTCATTTTGATGTCACTTTCACTCTGATCGTAAATGAAACCGCAATGATAGACATGTTTGTAGTTTTGTATTAGCGGGTTGGTTAAAGGTTTGATATAATCCGGCCATAGCTGACACCATTGAGCAGATCACAGGAAAGGTTAGGTCTCCCTCTTGCGGTGACGATTTGAGTTATGTTGTTGGTTTTCTTTTCACTTGAATTTGTTTGCATTAATTTTAATGCACTTACTTAATGTTGAGTTTGCATTTCACTGTTTTGAATGATTTATTTCAGAATTATAATGATTTTAGAAATGTTTTTTAGAATTGGATTTAAACAAAATAATTATGGGAATTAACAATGTTGTATTGTTCTTTTTTTCTGTATTGTAAAATACGAAATCAATAAAACATTATTTGAGGTGCCGTCAATGTCGAAACCTTGACTAAACTGTGTTTCTGTGAAACACCCACGCACTTGGTTCACAAGCAAGGCATACAGACCAGGCGGAAGCCTGATACTCAGAGCCCGGTGTGGGACAGGGCCAGAAGCGGAAATAACACAGGGGCGATGGGGCATAGGCAGCAGGGCCCACCGCATCTAGGGGCCCAGCAAGGGGATCCACGTTCCACCAGATATATGTATATATTTATAGAGGGGTGGTGGGGGGGCCCACAACAGAGCCCCTCCCCCTCTGTGCTTTGAGTTAGTTCCGCCGCTGGACAGGGCCCAGAGCTCGGAGCTGCTGTGGCTTTTCTGCAGCTCACAGTGCACGTTGGGTTGACAAATACAACACCTGGTGGTGTTTGTAGATGGTTGCCATCCTTGTTTTATAACTTACCATTTTCTGCTACGGAGAGACAAAGTAAAATTAAGGTTCTTTCTTGAGTGTGTATGTATCCATGTCTGTATTAGTATGTATGTCTGCATGTATATGTTTTTGTATTATTAATTCACAGTTTCACCAGTAATGATTAAAACTGAGTTCTGATCCCCTGTGCAGGTGTGAGCTGCCTGATCCCCAACGAGGAATATGTGCGCTGTACCTGGAATGAGAACGGACGCCCCGACTTCAACTACAGCTTCCAGAGCAGGTGAGTGGAGCCCGGGGACCAGGGCAGCGGGTCAGTCCAGGTGTACTCTAGGAATCCCCACAGGTGTACAGGGATTTGTAGGATTTTTTTAGATGAGGGAGCCATAAGGGGGCCATGATTGTTACAGACCAGCCAACATCTGCTAGGGGGGTCTGAGGGCATGATCCCCCGGGAAGAGTTTTTTTGTAAAATGGCTTTTAAACTCAGTTTGTAAGCTAAGATAGAAGCAAAATAAAGGATAAGGAAGGCAATTAATACAAATCCAGCAAAAACGAACCACCATATTTGCTACCATTTGCTAGTGAGAATTTTTTTTTTATTGACATTAACATAATAGACAATATAGACAACTTATCCAACCCCCCTCACCCCCAAAAGGGCTTCATGGATACATTCCTGAGCATTTGTTCAGTGAAAGAGGGAGAGTGAACAAAATAGGGTCCCCTTAATATGCAAAAATGAATTCATATAATGCCTGATTGGACAGAATGGTTACTCATCCCCCCAAAAAAACACTGAAATGCACGCAAAACTGTTCATTACGTAGCCCCTTTTAACCCATTAGCTAAATGTACTGCTCCACTGATAATTAGTTGGGTACACAAGAGCTAGTGAACTTAGCTAGTGTAGGGTTACCACATCTGAACTTTCAAAAAAGAGCACACCAGAGGGTTGGAGGAAGACCTACTAAATGTATTAATGTCTGAGCAAGAAGTTATGAGTGTAACATTTAATTCCTGGACCCTTATGGAACATTATATACAGTGTAAAGATCTAAAATAGGAAAACAATAAGAGCACTTATTTGTTCAATACATGGTTGTATGGCAAAAAAGTGAAAAAATGCTTTACCAATACAAAAATTAAATTGTGTGCTATAACATAACTAATAACAATCTATATCATAAAAACAATAAATAACAAACATTAAGTATTATTTTTCAAACATTTGTGTATTTGTTTTTTGTTAATAAATGAATGTATATAAAAGTATTGACATTGCAGAAACGAAAAAATAGTACAAATATAAAAGTAACACTATAACAAGGTACACTGGTACAAATATAAACCTATGAAGCAACAGTAACAACAACTAAACTCTAGTGGTTTGAGATTGTTTGAGAATATGTCCAGTCTGCTGTGACCCGCACCTGTCACTGCTGTCACCGTTTCTTTAAAGAAAACATCTTCTTCTAAAACATCCTGTTGAAATCGCCCTCCACAATCATGTCTTCCTGCTGTCAAATTCTATCGTCTCATTCTCCCTTTATGGCACTACTACCGAATAAGTCGGTCAGCTTCCTTCCTCTGTTAACTTTTCAACTCCACCATCGTGTTTTATATTGTGTTGTTTTTCCAAAAGGCCAGTCCGCTTCTGCCTCCAGCCCAGGTCCTGGAGAGCCATTCTACTGCACTGTTATACCTGGCTTTCACAGTTGGCAACCTTAAAGTTGAACCTGAACAAAAGCCAGCTAACCACAACTCTCAGTCAGGCAGATCATTGGTCCACTCACTGCCTTAGAGCTCAGGTGCAGAGCTTCCCCACAGACAGGCGCCTGCTGCCCAAGTAAAACCCCAAGTGTGTGTCACATAGCAGGATGCAAGCAGGCTGTTGGGCTGTGGGTGAGGCTCTGCTACAAGTCAGGATAGCGCTGTGACCCCAAGGTGGATGATTAGCAAAAGTGTGTGACAGACATACACAGGCGACCATCACGATTCAGTGTCTGGAGATGAAACTGTTGGAACTGTTGTTCCCTACATTCCTTAAAAAAAAAAAAAAAACGTATGGACTTAAATGAATGACCTGTTCTTTTGTCTCTCCCCAGACTAGAGAAAAGGGACTTTATGGAGTGCCCTAAGTACCTGCAGCAGGAGGGCTACAGGGTGGGCTGCAGGATGCAGTACATCTCCAAGTTCTATAACCTTCACACCAAGCTGCTGGCAAACAACGACCAGATCGTCTCTGAACAGGAAATCGATCTGAAAGGCTTAGGTGAGGGGGGAGCGGTGCGGCAAGAACAAGTCATCAGGGCTCTCTGCTCTGTGCTCTGAGCCCTTCATGCTTGTAGTCTGTGCTCTTTATGCTCCTGGGTTCTGTGTTCTGTGTCCTGTGTCCTCCACTCAGGGTCCTATGTATTGTGTCCTCTGCTCTGTGCTCAGCCTGCCTGCATGTTGTGTTGACTGGGGTGGGGCATACTGCCTGTCCCCTCAGGGCTGACTCTCTCCTGTGTCTCTGGCCACCAGTGAAGCTGCACCCCCCCCACAACCTGACTCTGCATTTCAGCAACGCCTCTGGGCTCTGGCTGTACTGGAACATCAGCAGCAAAGACTCCTGCACGGAGAGCAAGGTCCGGTACAGGAAGAGCAAGGACATCGAATGGCAGGTGAGTGTGATAAACAAGAGTCTTCTGTCACAGGAGTGTAGGTGTGGACGTGAATTGCAATGCTTTTTACAATACTCTCTCTCTTAGTGATTCTCTACACTATCGGGTCTACTATAATAGTAATAATAATAATAGTAAATGTTAATCTGCTCCAATACTCAAATGACAAAAAAATGCTAATTAATAACCAGTTCTTGAGTAGTCACTGATACGTGAGCCAGGTGTTGAACAGCAGATGCTCCTCTGCTCTCCAATTCCCCCAGGAGTCCCTCAGGCAGATCCACCCCAGCCCCTACAATGTGCCCTTCCCAGACGAGACACAGCTGTATGAGTTCCAGGTTCAGACGCGCATTTCCCATTTCTGCGGGAAGTCCGACTTCTGGAGCGACTGGAGCCCCCCGGTGTACTGGGGCAGCAACAGCACAGGTAGGATGGCTGAGTGTGGCCTGCATGAGTTCCCGTCAGGCACTCGGTGGGGCACTTCGGTGTGTTGCACTGGGGCGTAAGGGTCATAAAGAGCGGGTGGGAAGGATTCTTACTTCTCTCACTGAGGCTTTTGCTAACAGCAGGTCATTTTGTGTAACACACTTTGAGATTAGAGAGCGGCCAAAGCATACGCTGACACAACATACTTAGAGTGCAAGGAAAGTTCAGGTTGCTGTACAGTGTGGGAGGCACTGGAGAGCCGCCTGGCTGGCAGAGACCCTGCACAGATCTCCTCACCCCTGCCAATGTTGTCTGACTTGTTTCTCTATCTATTGAGTTTTTGTTGCTATTTTGTATTTTGGATAGTCATTCTTTTTTTTTGGTTTTTTTTTCAAACATTCCTTCCCTCCTCCTCCTCCCTGCCTTCCTCCTTACATTTGTCTATCTGTAGCCCTGGCTTTGACTATTTATAGAAGCAGGGAAGTTGTAACCTCTGTTTTCTCCTGATTCACTGATTGACTCAGGTATGTTTTGTCTCTCTTCCTTCCCCTCTGACTGCCCGTGCTGTTAAAAGAAGGCCTGCCCACAGTACCCCTGCCCTTAGGCGCACTGGGGGTGTACGAGAAAATCCTGTATCCCATTATGGGCTCCGCTGTGCTGCTAACCCTCGCCTGCCTGCTGATCCGCAATGAGAGGTAGGCCCAAAATAACACGACTGCATGCTTCCCAGGACAGCACAGACAGACACAGGCCCAAACCAGACTCCCCAATACAGGCACTGCAATGCTTTATTGCAAACCAGCCTGAGTAATGGATCAGTACTTGAGTTTTTGACTGAGGAGCCAGGCGTGCCAAAAGCCTGTCCTAGCTCAGGGCTTTTCCAAGTTAAAAACATAAATAATAATAAATAAATACTTTTATGTAAAATGCTTAATTACCCTAAAACACTTTTAACCTGATTTTATACCATACAGGGGCCTGTTGAATGCACTGGAGGTTTTAGGCCCTGAGAGAAACAATACAACAAAAAGGAGAATAAGTGAACCAACACTAAACAGCACTCGAGCCATGAATCTTAAAAGTTACCCCTGTAATATGTAGTGTGTGCATGTAGAACCTACATGTTAGTGATTGTTAAAGCCATGTGTGTTGCCTTGCATACAGGTGTATATGAAACAGTCCTGTGCAACAAGCCTTGTGTTTAGTCTGACTCTTCTGTGTACGGCGTTAACCTTTCTTTGAACTTTTTCATCGCTGTGCTGCCTCCCCCCCACAGGCTAAGGGTCATCCTGGTCCCCATCACCCCCCGCCCCAACAAGAACCTGGAAGATCTCTGGCGCAAGTACAATGGCAATGTGGAGGTGAGGAATCTGGGCTGTTACTGTTACTGTCTGCTCACACAACACTGGCCTATCTGGAACCCACACAACTCTCTCTCTCTCTTTCTCTCTGCCTGTCTCCCCCCCTCTCCCTCTCTTCCTGTCTGTCTCCTCCCTGTATCTGTACCCTGTGCTATGGCTTTTAATGCTCTGGCACTGAACACATCATACAGTAGTGGATTGGGCCATCACAGTGGTAGCCAGATGAAAGGCAGATCCCCAGTCTCCCTGAGTTACTATGTATCCCCCAGTGACCTCTGACCCTGTATTTTGTCCCTCCTGGTAGGAATGGCTGCACATCCCAAAGGATATCGTGGACGGCTTCAGGCCCAACTTTTCGGAGACGGCCTGCCCGGTACGGGAGTACTGCACCCTGCCAGTGCGGGAGAGCTGGACCGGCTCCGACTGCTCCCTGCCCATGATGAGCGACGACACCGACTGCCTCTCCACCTGCAGTGCCTCCTCAAGTTCCACTCTGCCCGCTCCTCCCTACGATAACACCCCCTGCCAGGTGTGACTGGATCAGCCCTCCCCATCCCCTCCCCTCCCTTCTCCCCCTCCCCCAGCCTAAAACATCCAACCATGCACCAGTGAATGAATGTTACCATGGACCAAGACCCACACAGCTGCGTGACCCTGAACTGGTGGGTGCCCAGGCAGCCACAGGAGGCGCTCTTCAGCAGCAATCTGAATAACCCCCCCACCCTCTCCCATCCACTACTGAGCCCTGAGCTCCTGCTGAGATGAGCCAGTCACTGGCCCCCCTGGCCCTACTGGTCCACATTTAATCTTCTTCCAGGTCACCTAGAGATCAATGTATCTAAGACGCCTGCTTCCTCTGCTGGATCGGGGCAGTGGGCAGGATCATCAATACCCACAACCCACCCGCTACCACACCCACCCCTCATGGCTCTGATACAGGAATTCACTGAAGCTATGCCGTGGCGTCTAGCTTCGTTTCTCCACTGCAGGACCTCCCCATCACTGTGGGACACGTGCAGTTGAGTGCCAGCAATCAACCAGATCAGCTCACTCTGCACAACAGGAAGTGGCTATCTGATGCTCACAGGAAGTGGCTATCTGATGCTCACAGGAAATAGCTATCTGATGCTCATAAGAAGCAGCAGCGCAAATCAACACATTGACAACAAGCAGTCTCACCTGCCGAGGCCAGTCTTTTTCTCTGTTCCTCTTTCTTTTTTCTGTTCCAAGTGTTTCCCAAAAATAAATGATGGTAGCCCTTTTGCAGTGCCAGCGATACAACCATGACAAAGCACCAGGCACAGAATTATGTGTGTTCTTCCGATCTTCCTCATCAGGGCGGCATAAAGGGCCTGCAGCACCTCTAAAAAGTTGTTGCAGTTTTGAAGTAGTGGATAGCAACAAGGTGTCATCAACACCTATGTTATTGATGTGTATTATATTTTATTGTCCCATGTTATGACAAAAACATCTTCAGCTCTAAATTATTTTGTCCTTAATGGCAAGGTTGATATGCATTTTGCCCCCCAAATGTGCTATAGGTGACATTTGGCTTCCTGTGTCTAAACAATAAAGTAGAAACAGTAATTGTGTCTTAATGTGTGTCTCAAAGTGAACCAAAATGCTGCATTTAGGGGTTAATGTCGCTTTGAATATTTTTTTCAGAATGATATCCCTGGACCTCCGTACATTTTACGCCTTTTCATAAACATAAACAACTATCTAGTGCTTTTACATGGTCGTTTATCACCGGTGTCCCAAATTCTGCCTCAATTCAAATAGGGCTCCCCCAGCTCCAAAACTCCAATTTAAGCCCTGGTCCTTGAGAATGGGGGGCATGGATCCCTGTCACTTCTCCTATCAGAGGCAGAAATGAATGGTCAGCTTTTTTACAAAGGATTGTACAAAGGATTTACACTGGATTGTCCCTCTATGATGTGTTGTGTTTGTCTGAGATGTGTGTAATGTTCTGTAATTCCAGAATGGAATGTGGTTTTGGAATGTTATTTTTTGTTCTTTGAAGACATTGTCGTGAGGTTTTGTTGTTGTTATTGTGCCTGCTAGTTCTTTCTTTTTGTGGGTTTTAATTTTGTATATAATTATGATCTAGAATGTTTATTATTATTAATACCATTTGCATTTTGTTGAGGAAAGTTTCTGCATCAATACAAAAACTAAGAAATGTGTGTATGGTAGAATGTGGATGATCAATCCATTGGACTCTGCAATGAGCCACAGACAGATTTAAATGTACCCAACTGCTATGCATCCCATACCTCGCACTGATGATCAAAGACAGTTTGAGGAAAACAATGTGAAAGAATTGTGTGCAAGGAGGGGGTGGATACTGTTCTGTTCTGATACCGGCACTGAGCACATGTGACAATATATCCTATCAGATCCCTTTGTAGTGTGTCACAGTAAGGCACTGCTGCAGCTGCACCACAGTCCCAATGCCTGGCCAGGGCTGACTAGGGGACAGTACATGTCCCCTGCCCTAAGTTTGACCACCCATGCAGAGAATACCACTGTGCTGGCAGGCAGAGTCAGACACAAGCCTGGGACTGATGTCATTATGATGCACCTTCATTGCATGTACAGTGATCTGAAGAAGCTGTTAACCACCCCCCCACCCCACTACTACTACCACTGCCATGTGTCTCCTCACTTTATAATGACCAATATTCATCAATCATGAACAGTCAGTCTGCTGTAGTTAGTCTCTTCCATGCTTCAGATGCATCCAAAAATAGCTGAACACGTCCCTCCTGTCTCCCTGGTTAGAGGGTTCTGAGAATTTGGCTAACCGGCTGGCTGATGCTCTTCCATTTGCTGCTCCTGTATTGACACACTGTCCTATTTTTTGCTTTGTTTTTCTCAAACCACTAGAAAAAATAAATCGAAAAAACAAACCTGCTACTCTTTGATGTTTCAATATCCGAAAGCTGAAACATTTTGGCTGCTAACGGGAATCGGCTCACTGTAATGTGTGTATTTCATCATTATCATCAACCCCTCTTGAATCTGTGATGTGTTGGTCTTATTACTATCCTCTTTTTTTTCTATTGTTTGAATAAAAATGTTGTCACCCCCTGCCCAAAAAAAATGTAAAAAATAAAATTTGATTGGTAAAAATAACTAAGTGTGAGGTTTTATTGTCACTCGTAGTCTTAAGGTGATGGGTTGTTACTGCGATACCGATTTATTTTTCAACGAAGACATCCATTTTAAAAGATGTCTGGGCTTAATGGATATGCTGACTTTACCTTAACAATAAGACAAGTGTTAAGGAGTTCACAGAGAAGATGGCTGCATGTGATGTGATGTCAGTGGGTGTTCAGTGACTGATACCTGTCTGCTGCTACACTCCCAGGAAATGTCAGCTTGTGGTTGATTTATATCATTATCTGTCAATTAGTTAGAATTGAGCTGATGGTGTCATTTTCAGACAGATGGGTGGAGAAGTTCCTTTGAAACTCGGAAAACTGGTTTGAAATGTTCTGGTTTTATCTTTACTGCAGTTGAGTCTGACTCACACTTGCCTGCCCATAGGCAATTGATTTTGCTGCTGATGGTTAAAGTAGCTAACATTGCAATTTCAATTTCCTGTTCCCTGCTCAGTAAGAGTTTGCCATTGCTAAATGCCGCCTACCCCAGCTGACACATATTGTAATTGAGTTGCAATGAAGTGCGACAGAACAATGTGACACTTTTAGTTGCGGAAATGTTGTTTGAGGTTGTGGTTTGGTTGTATTTTTGTCCTGTCAAATAAGAAGTGACAGAAACACTGCATCCCTGAGCACACAGAGACATTTCAACCTTACTCATGTCAAAGATTAAATAACCCCCTCCCTCTTGGGGTTTACATAGTGTATTGCACATGGGACAGGCTGTGGTTTACCTGACATCATGTATACTAAGGGAAAAAATATATAAATTAGCTCTACGTACAGTTCTCGAGCTGTTTTTGCACAAAAATCATAGAAAGGGTGGTTTACATGCGGGAGAACAATACTTGAGAAACATTCATCATGGAATCCATGGCTGTCATGTGACAACATGTTCAAATTAAACAGTGTACAGCTGTGGCTTGTGCCTCGTGTCTCCGTTTGTGTCTTACCCAGTGGTTTTGCACTTCACTGAACAAGCCGTTAATAGAAGTGTGTAATAGTTAGAATTACAACACGATGTACAGTGTTACTTTTTTCTCCCCCCGGCCAGGGCAGAAATGATTTAGGCCCCTGTCAGTTCACATAGGCCAAGGGCTAGAGGGGCTGAGTCCTGGCGCGGCATTTCAGCATCACTGGAGTAACCCCTACACACTCACCACACTCACCACAAGTACCCCCAGCAGCAAGGCTCAAATGAACACCAACCAGGCATTTATTGGAATTCGTTCCCATACAAGCATATATATTACAACAAATATACCATCTCAGACACCAGTGGAACATGTGACTGTTGCACCTTCGACGTGACTAATAATTACTACCGAAGTAATAGTTTACTTACAAAATGGCAGATTGGAGCCAAAAGGTTGCTCATTTAGCTCTGGTGAGAGGGAGGGAATAAGTGAGAAAAAGTAAGAATGGGGGTGAAAGACGCTAACTAAAGTGTAAAAATAGGAAGACTGAAGGGGGGAAGAGAATAAAGAAAGTACATGGGAGAAGGAGAGTGCTGCTCCCCAGCAACACCAGATATAACCCCTGTTACGCAGGCGGGGCAAAAGCATAAACGGTTGCTGAAAGCAGAGTGTTCTAGCACTCAAACTATACTTCTACAGCCCCACCCCAATATCTCAAATAGTGGAAATGTAATACAGCCAGTGTACCATGCACAGAACAACTGAACAGTACACAGCAGAACAACACAATATAGAGAGAATAAGAAGAAAACACAAAACAGCTTCCTGCATTGCCATTAACCTGAAATACAACATTGCTAACCATGAAATGTCCATCAGCAACTTACTTTATCTTTTATAATGCGGTCATTTAAGGATATACGATTATCTGCATAGCATTTGCCAGTGAAAGGTGGGTTTACATGTGGAAATGGGCATGTTTTTCATGGGTTTTCGTAATTTTTATGTCATTTACTCGAGTAATTGGGATTGACCCTGTCCTTCTGTGTGGCCTTTTTTCAGCTGCAAACCTGATTGTCCTGTGTTTCCGGTGCAGACCTGATCGCCCTGTTCAACTGTTCAGTCTGTGCCCTGGAATCAAGTTCCTCTCTCCTTTATGATGTTCATTTACATAAAACATGGAGGTAAGAAATATACACCTCTCTCTCTCTCTCTGTCTGCCTTTCTTGCTCAAACAACAAGCACAACAGCTGAAGACAAATAACAAGGTCTACCTAATTACATCACCCTCTGTGTCTCCTTGTCCCTCTGTCTCTGTCTGTGTCCCTTTGTGTTTCTGTGTCCATCTGTCTCTCTCGGTGTCCCTTCACATCCCTCTTTGTCTGCGTGTCCCCTAATGCGACTCTCTGTGTCCCTCTGAGCAGATGGCGATCAGTTTCTGCTCAACACCGACTGCACCCTGATTGTGCTGCTGCAGTTTGTAAGGAAACGGCTGGGACTGCCAGAGACAGGTGAGAGACCTCACTGCCCCTCAACTGACTGCAGACACCACCTTCTGTGGGATGACAGCTAAGCGGCAATGTGGAGCTCTAGTGTGATGCTATGGTATCCGTAACCTAACAACACAGCTAGTTTTTTCTACTAAGCAGGATGTGGAAAGGAAAGGTCCTGGGATTGGACAAGGCAGGTAGAGAGTTTTTCAATTCCACTGATCTCCAAACCACCGATGGGATTAAATCACTCCCTGCTTGCGATCATTCTGCCATAGAGAGTGTTCGGCATTCGAACTTCCTGAGGATTCTTAAAGTTGAGAGGAGCTGTAAAAACACCAACCTTGTGGGCTGCAGTGTGCATCTCGAGCACCAGTGCTGGCCAAGTCCATTGCATCCAGTCTGTGTAAAATGAAACACTGTCAGTGTGAAAAAAACCCTCTTTAAATATTTTACACTGCAGAGTCCACTGACTGGTGTCCACTTACACTCATCTGGCCTGCCAGAGTCACTTGGTCCCTGTCCACAGCAGCAGGGACCCAATACACAGTGACTGCCCTTACACGGGTGAATGACTGTCATTCAGGGTTTTGGGCTTCAGAGTGATTATTTTACTTTTCTTTATTATTATTATTATTATTATTATTATTATTATAATAATAATATTAAAAAATATCAAATCCATGTGCATCTTTAAAATCCCCAGATGTTAAATATCTTAATTATTACAGATTGTTTCTATCTTATGTTTCAATATGTTTAAGTGTGTGTGTTTCAGAGCTGTGTGTGTGTGAGAGTGTGTTTAAGAGCTGTGTTTGTGTTTCAGAGCTGATTGACCTGTGTGATGACAGGGGCTGTCTGAAGCGGCTCTTCCTGGGCCACCAGCCTCTGGAGAGGGCCAGCCACCTGCTGCCCCCCTGCACCACCTTCACCGTCTGCACCATCCAGTGTGAGCACGGGGGGGGGGGGAGACGGAGAGGGACAAAGGGATGCAGTTTGAATGAGGGATGGAGGGAGACAGGAAGATAGAGGTATGATGAGGAGATGGAGGCAGAAATATGGAACCATATAGTGTCCTCATATAGTGTGTATGTTTGTGGGATTTGAGGGTCAAGTTTCCACTGCTTGTAATCTGGTAATTGCTTAATTGATCCAGTTATGATCCAGTTAAGTCTCCATCTTAAAATGTTCATGACTTGATGTGTCTGTGTTGACAGGCTCTCTGCTTCAGATTACTGACATCATGTCATCATGACTGTCTGTCTTTTTCCTTTCTTCTCTTTCTCCACCTTTTTTAATGACGTACTTTGTGAGGTTAATGCAAGTCTTTTCCCTCCATCACTACCCCCCCTTTCTCTCATTCCCTCTATTTTACACTAGAGAAACAACTGTAGATTCTTGGCTTCAAGCACATGCAGAAGTGTGTGTTTGTGTGTTCTTCACTTTTCTTTCTTCCCATATAGGCAATGAAAAGGATGGAGGGTACCAGTCTATCATGCCTGTCGTAGCAAGTCCTGACCCTGCACTGCTGGGTACAGATTGTTTCTCATATCTGCTTGATATCGCCTTTTGAAAATCGAAATAACAAAATAATTTCCCCCACCTCTGTCAGTAATGCTCAATGAAGAAAAAAATAGTCGCAGTTGCAGAGTTTCAGCAGCGAAATGGAAAATTACAGGCAGCCAGTCTGAGTGATTACCAGGGTGTCACATGGACACATGTCACAGGGTGTCACAACAACAACAAAAACTGTACCATACTGCTCTCTGGTGGATAAGATACACCTGCATGTAGTGTAACACCATGCAAAACTGGAATGCTTCGGAGTTGACATATTAAACTCTATAGCTCTGTCTATTTCTATCTCTGTGATGTACTGTGCAAACGTTTTAGGCAGGTGTGACAAAATGCTGTAAAGTAAGAATGCTTTCAAAAATAGACATGTTAGTAGATTATATTTATCTAGATGGTAACTAAATGCAAAGTGAGTGAACAGGAGAAAAATCTACATCAAATCAATATTTGGCATGACCACCCGTTGCCTTCTTCTAGGTACACTTGCACACAGTTTTTAAAGGAACTCGGCAGGTAGGTTGGCCAAAATATCTAGGAGAACTAACCACAATTCTTGTGTGGATTTAGGCAGCCTCAGTTGCTTCTCTCTCTTCATGTAATCCCAGACAGACTGGATGATGTTGAGATCAGGGCTCTGTGGAGCCATACCATCACTTCCAGGACTCCTTGTTCTTCTTTACGCTGAAGATAGTTCTTAATGACTTTCACTGTATGTTTGGAGTCGTTGTCATGCTGCACAATAAATTTGGGGCCAATCAGATGCCTCCCTGATAGTACTACATGATGGATAAGTATCTGCCTGTACTTCTCAGCATTGAGGAGACCATTCATTCTGACCAAATCCCCAACTCCATTTGCAGAAATGCAGCCCCAAACTTGCAAGGAACCTCCACAATGCTTCACTGTTGTCTGCAGACACTCATTCGTGTACCGCTCTCCAGCCCTTCGGCCAACAAACTGCCTTCTGCTACAGCCAAATATTTCACAATTTGACTCATCAGTCCAGAGCACCTGCTGCCATTTTTCTGCACCCCAGTTCCTGTGTTTTTGTGCATAGTTGAGTCGCTTGGCCTTGTTGCCACGTCGAAGGTATGGCTTTTTGGCCACAAGTCTTCCAGGTCACTTCTGACCAGACAGTAGATGGGTGTACCAGGGTCCCACTGTTTTCTGCCAATTCTGAGCTGATGGCACTGCTGGACATCTTCCGATTGAGAAGGGAATTAAGCATGATGTGTCTTTCATCTGCTGCAGTAAGTTTCCTTGGCCGACCACTGCATCTACAGTCCTCAACGATGCCCGTTTCTTTGTTGCTTCTTCAAAAGGGCTTGTACAGCACATCTGGAAACCCCTGTCTGCCTTGAAATTTCTGCCTGGGAGAGACCTTGCTGATGCAGTATTTACAGTATCAACTCCCTTTTGTCCTGTTGCTGTGCTCAGTCTTGCCATGGTGTATGACGTTTGGCTGTTCCTCACCCAGTTCTATTCCTCCTACACAGCTGTTTCTGTTTCAGTTAATGATTGTGTTTCAACCTACATATTGAATTGATGATGTTTTGAAGGCAAAGGGTGGTCACACCAAATATGGATTTAGACTTTTCTTCTGTTCACTCACTTTGCATTTAGTTAATTGATAAATATAATCTATTAACGTCTATTTTTGAAAGCATTCTTACTTTACAGCATTTTTTCACACCTGCCTAAAACTTTTGCACAGTAATGTATATGCTGTATCTCTCTCTCTTTCAAATATATATGAATGTAACATGTAACTCTGTCAATTAAATTAAATTCAGGTTTCTCTTTCTATACACTGTACGTATTAATGTGTCTCTGTACAGAGGTGCTGCAGTCTCAAAGGGACAGTCTGGAGATGGCTCGGCTCAGAAACCTGCGCACACAGGAGGCGAGACGGCCTGTGGAGAGTAGTGGCCAAAGGAACCAACACACAGTTTACAGTTTTATTTTCTAATGACTGCTAGACTGCTCCAACTCCTGCACCATCCATAAACACTGACTGTATTTCAGGTCAGGGGGTGGCAGTTTGGTCTTGGTTAAGGTAATATGATTACTACTACTACTACTACTACTACTACTACTAATAATAATAATAATAATAATAATAGTAATAATAATAATTATTATAATACCTAAATCTCTATAACAGGAATTTAGCAGCAGGTGTTGTTTGTGATGTGGGGATACAATTGTTAGGCACTCAGGTGCGTCCTTAGTGCCCATGCAAACCTGACTCAAACCCATGCTCGTGCCCACACTGCGAGGCTGACCGGCCCTGTCTCTCATAGGGCAAGGCGAAGGCGGGTGGGCGAACCATCGACAGCCAGGAGGATGAGACTGCCCGCAAACATGGGGGCAGGAGAGGCGGCCGGAACTGACAGGGAACTGACTGGGGCAATTGGACACAGCAGAAAGGCCCTCTCTGTGTGTTTCTATTTGTTTGTTTGTTTGTTTATTTTATCAGTTGCACTCCACCCTAAAAACATTCTTTTTTTTTACAAAAGTACATAATGCACAATACAAATTATTTAAAAACATTCTCATACAATGTACATACAGGTGCAACAGTACAGAAATTGAAATTTTTATTAACATTTTAAAAGTGGTTTGGTGGTTGCATGTGTTTACATAATTTTCAAAAACTGCTACCCTGGAAAGTATGATAAATATGTTTCTCATGTTTTATTATTTAATAAAGTTTGCATTGTCAGGTCATGTTTTATTGTGATGTATTAATAATAAATGTTTAGAGATGTGCAACCCAGTGAAGTAGTGGAACAGAAACAAATAAAAAATGACAGGGGAGCAGCCATCTAGACACTACCCACCCTGCATGGCAAGGAACGTCTGCTAGAAACAGCATCTCATTTTCTAAAACATCAATCACCACAACAGACTCGCACCTGGCGTTTCTTTCCCAATCAGTGTAAAGTTTTCAAAATGCCAAGAAAGTATTTCAGGAAGCTGGTACCACAACCCCCAGGGGAGTTCAGTCCGTGATGTAGTTTACAGATAGTCTGTAATACTAGCAGCCTGTTTGTGTTCTATTGACCATTAATATTAGACAGACAGACAATAGAGCATTGAGCTGGAGCACGCCCGCCGGGACAGTTCTAGACCAGGGCTTCTTAACCAGGGAGGAACGCAAAGCCCGAGGGTGCGAGATGCCTTTTCTGGGGGTGCGATACATGTCAGATTCTTCTTTAACAGGGATTCTTAGACAGGGGTGCCCGTCCAGGGGATGTAGCAAGGGAGTCCAGCAGGAGGTGCAGGTCTGACTTTTTGTTTAATATTTGAAATAAGGCATCAAAATCCAAACCACCCCAAATTAATATATTGATGTAAAATGCATGTTGATATGTATTTATTGCATTATATTCCCATTTGTAAATGAAAATGTAGCATTTGTGGCTTGTAATGGTGGTAAAATGGGTCTTGCGGCCCAGGCACAAACGGACAAACGGACTTGTGGCCCACTGATTCATTTAGGTTTCTCACCCCTATTCTAGACTATGGAGCAGCAGCTGAAGATCTTACAGGAATGGTCATATACTTCGATGCAGCCATTAGGGTCTCTGTAGTTTTTTACGTTGGTGCTGGACATTATAAATGAACTTGCACTTGTCCTTTCTCATTATTGTATTGGTGTTATTTAGGGTTAGGGTCAATTTAAGGTGAAGCAGCGATAAGCGAGGCGCCATTACTTTTCTCACCACACGGGGGCAGCAGATCATCGCACCAAATTGCCATAAATGTACATTATTCATTTCAATCGGACCAGAATGTCTATTTAAAATATATGTTTGTAACTTTATAAAACTATGTGATCTTAAATAGTTTTACATTCATGTTTCATTTTAAAACGGCGCAATCCAGAATGAATTAGGAATTCCTGAAGTTTGTTTCATATCACCTGGGGCCTCATGTCCAAAACTTGCGTTGACTTCATACTAAAACATTGCGTACGGACAAAAAAAAAACAGATGTATGAATCTCACGCATATTCTCTGTGTACATCCCAATTCATGTGAAATTGAGCGCACATGCATGAGCACAAGTGGTGCCGCACCTCACCTAGTGGTATGCCGTGCCTGTGCGCGACATTGTGCAGCTCAGCACAGGCCAGCACATGCGGCACACCTTGCCAGGCGCTATAACAGCCTCCCCCGGTCCTGTCCAGGCAGCGCCACCGACATTTCAGCTGCCCAATCGCCCGTCTACTACTGACCGGGTGCGAGAATGGGCATCATTGTAGATGCGCTCCTGGTCAGTTTGTGGGTTGGTGAGGGGGGTTAACAGCCACGTCTTTAGTGGATAACCGCGGTCTCCTGATGGGCAGTTGAATAATTTAACAGCAAAAACAATAATAAAAATTAAATTAAATAGAACCATAACTTTAAATGCATCGCTCACCAAGAAGCCACCCATCGCGCATCCCAACCATGCTGTTTGTAAGGATGTGTGAATCATGGGTTGACCCAGGCCACCTTGCCACAATATTTGTTAGGCGCATTTGTGCATCACATATTATCTGCACATTTATTGAATGGAAATGTTTCCGATTCACATATGCAAATTGCTCTTCAGATGGCGCCTTTATAGCAATGTGTGTGCAGTCGACCGCTCCGATTACTTTAGGAAAACCGGCTATCGCTGCAAATTGCGCTTTAATGTTGGGCTGGTATGGGAACCTTATATACCTGGTAGACATGCGGATGATCCCGTCCCATACAGCCGGCATTGCACGGCTCAAAGACGACTATTCCCTTGGGAAGAACCAGTTGCCAGGAACCCAAGTGTTGTCCGCCCCTGCAGGGGAGCGGGTACTGCGCGGCTCCTCGCTGTCTCTCTCTCCAAATCCGGACCCAACTCAGCACAGAGATCCAAGAGGACAGCCCTCGGAAATCTGAAACGGCTGATAAGCCAGTCAGCATCGTGGGCCAGAAAATCAGTGGTCCCTAAAAACTCGTTCTCCTCGGATTCTGCCATTAGTAAAGTCCTCTAATAAGACCAACACTGCCATTGCCATAGACTAAGGGTTGTATCAATCTGCACATGCTTTTATATGTTCTTACTTAATTGGATAATTGATAGAATATTCCCATAAGACAATAGTATTGTAATTAGTTTATAAATTGCAAATTAATAGCAATGCTGCTCACAGGTGGTGGTGCGATAGACTTGTACAACAATTCGTAGTGTAATGTTTGCAACTTCACTTCATTGCCTGTAGGAGTCGCCAACGGACAAAAACCATGAGAAATGTACGTACGCCAGACATGAAGCTGGCGTGGAGGGACGCACTTCTTGCGTTCATTTCACTGTTAGTGCATCCGACCGTGAGCGTGAAAGATGGCGCAAAGTGTTTGTGTGTACGCAGCGTTGATACATGATGCCCCTGGAGTGGCTGTGTGTAAGCCATTTCAGTACTGGCTGCAGCTCCTGTGATTCATATATGGTAGAAACCATCGCATGCCGTAAATAGTGAGTCATGATTCATCAAACCCCAGCCTGGGGACGGGATACTGTGTGAAGGGTAAATTCCGATGCTGAGTCCCTGTGTTCTCCATTTTGGCTCAATTTAGGATATGATGTTTAGTCCTAGGCTGAGACCACATTTATATAATTTTCATAATGTAGTTCAGTATGGTATTTTGTATTTTTCAAGCAAAACTACCGAAACAAAGCTACCAAATCATTCGAATGAGATACAAAATACACGATGGCAAACTAAAGTCGCGGTTAGACGCAGATATGCACAGACAGGGTTGCTGTAAATGAAACCCTTTACTTATATTTACTTAAATTGTAACTCATTATACAATATCAGTCCTGTAGTGTAGGCAGGGCCGGCCCTAGCCTTTTGGGGGCCATAGGCGAGATATGATTGTGGGGCCCCCCACCTCGCTGCAAAACATATCAGTTGTGCGCATCTTAATGGCAACATGTTACATGCAACAGGCAAACATGTTTAGGTAAAACTAAAAGACACACAAGCATTTAAATAGTGCACATCACAGAACATTTATTGCACTTGAACATACACTGTACATCTTGAAGAAATAGATTTAGTAATAAATACAAATGTAAATAGTGCACATAATAACAGCAATAACTAATAATCAGTTTATGTAAAAAACACCCACACCACAAATACTTAGTTCTGAAAATACTATATTGCACTTGCACTATATTGCACAGTGCACATCCAAAAACTAAAATAAATAATACATATAATACTATAAAAATAATGAGTTGACAACTGGCAAACTAACTACTAGCTAATCATCATCATCATTTGGATTGCAACTGGGTAGGCACACACCCACCCCTCCCCAACCGAAGTACACCTTCGTTTATTTCAGCCACTTCTCCCCTGCAAAGCTGTGCACTTTACTGCTTATATCCATCATATTTACAATAAATTTACCATGCATATCCCTGACGTATTTTTAATATCTGAAAATACTGGACACTCAAAATCAATCATATAGACCCTTTTGACAACTTTTCCCTGTATTGGTAATATGGTATTTGTGACTTCCGACTGGTTTTGTGGTGGAGCGTCACATATTTTATTTTACCTTTTTTTATTTTCAAACATTTTATGCAGGTGATTCATTCTGTCATTGCTCCTTAACATCTGGTTGGCTAGTTATCTGCTTACATGATATGTTATGTTGACTAACTACTGATTCCGATTGAAAACTAGTTCAATAATAGCTTGTTGCATGGATTGAGGTCACACACAAACACTATTTGACAGGTGAGGTGAAATAAATAATGAATAACATCTGTAACATACTTCTACCTTGCACCTCTTGTCCTCGTCCTCTTCCTCTGTACATACTCCAATGCACTACAAAACACTACACTACTGCACTACAGGACGCTACACTGCATTGAAATAAACTACAGTACACTGCACTGCATTGCAATACACTGCAATACACTACACTGCACTACTGACCTTTGCACTCCAAGCAGCTGTGGCAGCACAGACCTGGAGGTCACATCCCTCAAGTCAGAGGGCAGGTGAGAGAGAAAGAAGAGTGACAAGCAAAACACTTTATTATTCTTTTTGCTGAAAATATGTGCAACCAAGTGGCAGGCCAGCTGTGTGTCTGTGTGTGTGGACCAGCCAGAACACTGTGCTCCTGCAGTAAAGTGACCCACTGCGAGGCAGAACTGATCACGCTGGACACAGTGTCTCTGTGTGGACGTGGTGCTGCTTGTCTGGTCCTTCTGTCTTTTTGCAGTTGCATCATGACTGCCTGAGTTTTCAGAGGATCCCTTAAGATTGGGAAGGTGATGTCATCTGTGGCTGCTGCGATTGGTGGGTATGAATACCTGCATGTTACCAAGCTAAACACAGCTGTGAGAAATGAGAAAACGATAAACAGATATTATTAGAATGAAGTGGGCTGAGGTTGCGCACTTTTCCCTCTCTTTTTTCCTTTTTTTATGTGCTGTATATTTGTATATATGTATACACACATACAGACATACATCACTCTACCGTAGATAGAGTGTGGTTAATCTGTTTCTAGCACAGTGTTCAGATTCGGTGACAAAAGCTGTTTACAGAACCAGTACTCAACACTCCTCTTTCGAATCAATTTTTAGCAGCCCATTAATGATTGATATCAATAAAAATAAAGTCAGTTGCATTGTATTGTTTCTTTTAATTGGCCTCCCTGACAAACTGTGAGGAGTGTGGTTTCTGTGCTCAGGGCTGCTGCTGACTGAGTTACATTACACTTATGCATGGTGGTGCTTTTTCTGTATTCTTGGTTTGTTTGCAAAAAGAAAGAAAAAAAAAGGAAATATGGCTATATACGTTACATATAAGTTACAAATAGCATTTGCTGAATTCCCCTGATCTTGAAACAATGCACCTGTGGGGGCCAGTCCTACTTTAAAATGGAAGTATACAGAGAATCGAAGAGTGAGATTTGTTGAAGAAAGCCCCCGCTCCCCCCATCAAAAAATGACTAAATGGCACTCTAAGGAGCATCTTTCAGGGGGGAGCAGAAGAAGCCGTGATGGGAGCCGGCCTCCCACTGCACGGTGCTTTGAACCACTTCCGGTTTTTCCTCCTGCAAAGCTACTGTGTACCAGTAAACACCAGGTGCTGGATTTGTCATGCCTGTTACCTTATGTAGAGCAGGCGTGCATGGACAGACGGAGTTACCATCATGATGCACACACATAAACCCTTGCTGCTTTATCAGAACCCTTTGTGCCAGAGCTGACAGCTGTATTTTATTTGTATTTTTTAAAAACTGAAACAGATCAATCTCACAAAGCGCTGGGAGTTTTTCACTTCCCTCCCAGAAACATGCTCCCGCCCTGTGCCTCCTCTTCCTCCTTCTCTGTCTGGGAGAGACAGCTATGCTCCCTGAAGCCTCACTCTCTACCGTTCCTATTTTTAGGCCCAGGCTTGGTCTTGATGATGCTACCGGGATGATAGCTCAAACACTAACCTATTTTTATTTTACATTGCTTTTGATTTCTCTCTCGCTCTCTGTACTTTTATTTTTTCAGCACTGGGAATTATTCTCGTGGACTGTCACACACAGGCCCACCTATGCCCCTGCTATAGACACTGTACAGATCGCTCACACTCTCTCTAATACAATATTAAAAGACTCAACAGTAGGTTTATAACACGCTGCTAAAAATATTAGTCTGAATCCTCCCCTCCCTTCCCTTCCCTAGACCAGAGCAAAGATGTTGCCCTCTCAGTGACGCTTCCGACAGTTTTATCGCCACCCCTGTACAGCACTCCCATCCCTGAACCAGCTGCCTTCCTTGGAGCCGAGCCAGGCCCAAGTGCTGCTTGGCGTCAGCTGACACTCGTACTCCAGCTCAGGGCTCTGTTTGGTGCAGTAGGCCAGAGTAACCTGGGCCTGACAATTCGATGGAAGTAACAGTTAAATTAACAGTTTGATAACACAAGAAAGGGTTTTGTTTTGAGGCAACAGATGGAGAGGGTGCGAGCAGGTGGCGGGGAGGCTGCATGTGTGTGTTTTTGTCCATGTATGTGTGTGTGTAGAATGTGAGTTTCTCACCCAGCAAGGTGCTGCATTTGAGAAAGGAAAGAACTGGTTAAATCAGTGGCCGGGGTGTTTTATTCTGTTGTTGTTGTTGATGTTCTTGCTGCATGCAGAGAGTGACATTGCAGAAAAGCTGAGGATCACCGCCCCCCCCCAGCTGAGTATTGGTCTCTGTCGCCGTGTCCCTCGGAAAGATGATGACTGCAGATTTCCCATTTGCTGGGGAGAAAAAGCCCTCGGGATCCTGTAGTGTTGTGGCACGCCAGGGCTGGTGTTAAACTGAATGGTAAACCCCACTGCTGCAGACCGGAGCTGTGGAGCCATAGAGAAGTCGGCTGAAGGGTGCCCAGGAGGGATCATCTCCCATCCACGGGCAAGCAGAACCCAGTGTGTGGGCTTCACTGAGCCGGGCTATTTCTGCAGAAATTGGCTTTATTGGCATGATAGGACTGATCCAGTGTTGCCAAAGCATTGGTGCCACATAAATGTTACATATTTATACAACGCAATTTTAATAACAAACACATAACTCAACATAATCCTTTCCACCCCCTTCCCCTGTCTCTCTCTCCCTCTTTGCTTCGGCGCTGGGCAGGATGTCTTTTAAGTTAAGGTTTCAGGTGTGAGGTGCACTGGCAGCAAAGTTGAAATTCCTTGATGTGTGCTTGGTTCAGAAAGCAGCAATGACAGTCTCACTTCCTTATTCACTCAAAGGGCTTTCGAAATTGATCTTGCCACGGAGTTTTCCAGAAACGTGTAGTAAAGACCGAAAAAAGTATTTACGACTGTGTGTGGGGGGGGGTTGGGGATTGTGTGATTTGGAGTGCCTACTAGAACAATGGTAGAGTCTTAGTGGGACTTAGTGGGATGGGACAGTGACACACAGCAGATCTCAGAGGCCTGAGAAGTTGTGGAAATTCCAGAGAAGGGCAAGTGCAGGGTTTTTAGATGGTCAGAGCTGCATTTGGGTCCTGTAGGGGATTTTCTGTGGTTGGTTCTGCTATGAAAAAACACATTGAATAAAAATAGGAAGCAGAAGAGTCGCTTTCTGCAAATGGTAAAACCCTCTGGGTCGGTGATGTCTATTTTTTTGATTTCGTTTTTTTAATTTCTATGAACAAGCCCTCTGTGTTTGTGTGTGTACATGGCTTTTGACTGCACACTCACAGGACTATCAATTAACTCAGTCAAAGGAAGTGAAGTTGTGTGGGAGACCTCCAAAAGTTCCTCCAAAGCCTAGCACAGAGACCAGAGACAGACTTCACATTTCTTCAATAATGGGGCTACGCTGCAGAAATGACAGGGATGTAAATACAAACAAGTACACAGAGAACAGGCAGTGGGAGAGTAAAAATATGGTCCGAAGACCAAGAACGCAGATGGGTGCTGTAAAGGGATTTTTGTGGGAATGCACCTGGCTGCTCAAGGGAGCTGCTCTGAGGTGTCCGAACCATTGTACAGTCTGAGGGGGTGTGTGGTCTCAAATGCCTTCAGGACTCAGAGATTTGCAGTGTCTGGGGTTAGAAATACACAATCTGGTTTTGTGCCCAGCTGCTATGGGTACTAAAGCATACTCATCTTTATTTTACATTGGCTAGATTGTTCAGAAAAAGAGTAAAGAAAATAATGAAAGAATGATAAAGAAAAAAAAACACATTTACCTCCTCAAAGATTTGTAGTGTGGAAAAGTCGAGTACATTTCCAGTGTTGTCATTTAAAAGTTAATTTCCATCTCTCAGCTGCAACATGAAAAAAAAAAAAAAAAAAATCTCTCAGCGTTGCTTAGGGCCGATAGGTTCTTGGAGAAAATTAGTAAATGACAAACAACATCCAGGAAAAGACAGGACTTTAAAACTGACAGAAGGAAACCAGCTGTCCAGATGTGGTGGTATTTCTCTGGGTATTTGTCATTCAGTTATTCAGTACCACAGAAAGAAAGAATGAGAGGGAGAGGAGCAAAAAAGTATGGTTCAAGTGTGTAGTTTATCACGTCTGTAAAACGAGCATCAAAGACACACAAAAAGTCACTGGCAGAAGTGTTCATGTCAGAGTTGTTTTATGAAGTGTTACAGCACAGAGCAGGACATGTATATATATATATATATATATATATATATATATATATATATATATATATATATATATATTTATATATATATAGTACTGTGCAAAAGTTTTAGGCAGGTGTGAAAAAATGCTGTAAAGTAATGCTTTCAAAAATAGACATGTTAATAGATTATATTTATCAATTAACTAAATGCAAAGTGAGTGAACAGAAGAAAAATCTAAATCAAAAACAGCATCAATTCTTCTAGGTTCACTTGCACAAAGACAGGGATTTTGTAGGCATATAGTCACGTGTATGATTAAACAATTATACCAAAAGGTGCTAATGATCATCAATTCAATATGTAGGTTGAAACACAATCATTAACTGAAACAGACACAGCTGTGTAGGAGGAATAAAACTGGGTGAGTAACAGCCAAACTCAGCTAACAAGGTGAGGCTGCTGAAGACAGTTTACTGTCAAAAGTCACACCATGGCAAGACTGAGCACAGCAACAAGACACAAGGTAGTTACACTGCATCAGCAAGGTCTCTCCCAGGCAGACATTTCAAGGCAGACAGGGGTTTCCAGATGTGCTGTCCAAGCTCTTTTGAAGAAGCGCAAAGAAACAGGCAACGTTGAGGACCGTAGACGCAGTGGTCAGTCAAGGAAACTTACTGCAGCAGATGAAAGACACATCATGCTTACTTCCCTTCACAATCGGAAGATGTCCAGCAGTGCCATCAGCTCAGAAATGGCAGAAAACAGTGGGACCCTGGTACACCCATCTACTGTCCGGAGAAGTCTGGTTAGAAGTGGCCTTCATGGAAGACTTGCAGCCAAAATGCCATACCTCCGACGTGGCAACAAGGCCAAGCAACTCAACTATGCACGAAAACACAGGAACTGGGGCAGCAGGTGCTCTGGACTGATGAGTCAAAATGTGAAATATCTGGCTGTAGCAGAAGGCAGTTTGTTCGCCGAAGGGCTGGAGAGCGGTACATGAATGAGTGTCTGCAGTTCCTTCAAAAACTTTGTGCAAGTGTACCTAGAAGAATTGATGCTATTTTGAAGGCAAATGGTTAATTGATAAATATAATATATTAATATGTCTATTTTTGAAAGCATTCTTACTTTATAGCATTTTTTACACCTGCCTAAAACTTTTGCACAGTACTGTATATACTGAGAATAGTAACTGAGTTGCTGTAATTATGAGAATCTTGACTTTACTTTTGAAATAAATTGAACACAACCCTCTGTTCCCACAAAGTGAACAGCCACCAAACTTTCTTGTTCACAGCAGCTCCCTTGAGGAAAAATTCCCATCTCCCTTTTTGAATTCACAGCTTTTGGGTCAAAATCCCATAGCATGAAACCACTCTAGTGGTGGTTAGATGTATCACATGTCTGTCATTTCATTTTGTTGTATTTAATTTTTAGATTTTTGTTGGTTGTTTTTCTGTTACTTACACATGCATGCTTAATGTGTTAAGTACCTGTTTTTCAGTATTTGTCTTCTTCGTGTCTTGCTCACTTCCATATACAAGTAGATTGAATATATGCCAAGAGGACAACTTGGTTCAATATAACAGGCAAAGGGTTGCAAGAGTTAATTCGGCTCTGTGCCCAGCCAGGAGGATTTGGTGGTGGGGCAAGTCATATCTTAGTGCTTACTGGGTATTATAGTTGTTTTTGTTTAGATAAAGTAGCATTTCATCAGTGCCCTTCACTCGTTATAGGACTACAATGAGATTGTCCACTACTTGCCGAACCAGTGGCCTTAAAATGCATCTTCTGATTGGTTGAAGAGAGGCCCTCCATGCTGACGAATCCATGTCCCCTGACCAGTATTGGCCATGTTTTGAGTGTGCTAGCACTGCAGGAGAATACAATTTCAAATACTGCTAGACAGAGCCAGCATAGCAAACACAGCCTTGCCAGGCAACACTGTTTAGGATCAAATGTTTTTAAAACGTATGTATCAACTGTAGCTAAGGTTTTCAGCAGAATCTTTCAAATAAAATAATTTTTAAAATGAGTGTATCGTTTGTTGTTGGTGTTTTTTATTATTGTATGCTGCATTTACAGCAAGGCAGTAATTGCTAGCTTCTAGAATTCCAATTTTACAGATAACTATTCTTATGAAAAGTATGTTGCAATGTAAGGCGCACATCTGCCCCTCTATCCAGCACTGTATCACATTTATACACTCTGGAAGTCCCCCAGTAACTGCTCTCCAGTCTGTACTGAATGTGTTAACTCTTCATTCAGTAATGTACTTTCTGTCTTGTATTGCATTGGGTTGTCTTTCACGTCTCGGTTAATGTGTGATCGTTGGATTAAAGTTTTCTTTGACTGTTGTCTTTGCACCTGCATAATGCTGTATCATTTGCTTGCTCTCACGTCGCCACTGATGTGATGCATGTGAATTGGTAGCCTCCATACAACCCTCAATCACAGTTCACATTCTGTACTGTTATCGCAGGTTTTAAACCCTGGTCCCACAGCACCCCTGGCTTTAGGGCATTGGTCATGGCTGAAATGGTATATTGAACTGGGGATGAGAGGATTGGTGCATATTTTCACCTATTGTTTCTTTTTTGAGGTAAGAACCGAAATTAGGAAGTGCTACTCACACCAATTGATCACAAACAGGGTCCAGTAGGTCCGAAAAGTAAAGAGCTCAGCAGGTACTCAGCAGACAATGGGGTAGCACCAGGACCTGAAAGTGACTGAACCGCAGTACCTGTTGCTCGTTGGCTCCAGGCTCGGTTCTGCCTCTGCACTGCAGATCTCTGTGCCTCCTCCCACAGAAGCAAGCTCTCTGAGACTTCCTTCACCCCTATGCTAGCCTGGTTCGTTAGTGCCCACGGTCTAGTTGGTACAACTGCAAGAGTGCAAGGTTTGCTCCCTCGCAGGTTTCAGCTAAGTGTAAGCTGTGCAACAATCCGGAGGTGGGTAAAACACATTCGCAAATTGTTTAAATTTTAATTATTTTCTGTATGTATTTAATATACTTTATTTTTTTTCCCATAACAAAATTGGAAAGTGTGTAATTTCCTGTATGAGATTCTGAGAGCGTGTGTTCCGCTCTGCAGTGCTTGCAAACCTCTCCTTCTCTGCATGCTGACATTTAACGATTGCACAAATAAAGCCACCAAAAGCAGCTCACAGGAAGCATCTCTCTAAACAACAAAAGGCTTTAATTTCCTTACTTTTTTTTAGTTTTTGTGAAGGTAACCATGAATCTCGGGCAAGGGCATTGTCATGCTTTCCAGAAGGGAATGGAGTGGAAATAATAAAAATATCACTAATAAAGGGGTGAGGAGTATTAAAATGTGCCAACTTAACCCCTGGTCACAGCTCTTGCTCCAGTTCCTGAAGCAATATTGTGTCGATTCCAATGCACTTATTAATTGTGGCTCTGTGCAAGGCAATAAAGATATAAACTATTGGTAAAGATATCTGACTTATGTTGCACTACATATAGACTGGCCTTCCCAGTGTAAGGTTTCTAAAGTAATGACAGTCAGAGCCTGGGAAAATGTGGTTACTTTGATTGAAATGCTATGTGCGTCTCCTGCTTCGTGCAGTGCTTAGATCTGCAAGGCGGAGACACAGTGTGGATCGGTGTTGAGAGCCACCAGCTAGGCCTGGAGAATTTGAAAAAGACTGGAGCTGGGAATGCAGAGACTAAACCACAAATTGCACACACTGTATTTCAAGTCACAGCATGATTCCTTCCAAGATGTGCGGCTGATCAGAAGCTGTGAGGATCAGGTGCACCTGTGTTGACCCTGTTCAGGGCCGGCAACTGAGCTTGGGGCCTTGATCTCCCTCCCCTGTGGCCCAGCTCTGGTCGTGCACCAGCTCCTGACAGGGACACAGTGGAGAGGGGCGACTGTGAGTGCCTGTAACCTCATCCTCTCTGGACGTGGTAGAGAGTCCATTGGACAAAAAGGGAGCAGAAACCCCAAGAAGTTCCTATTGAATTCCACCGATCCACTGTAGGTATGAAGTTTGGGGCAGTCATTTTCCTTTGGTACGGTGCAGTTAAGGCCTTGCACCTTATTGATGATGTTGCTTTTGAATTAGAAACATTGATAAATTCAACTCTCAAGGATTTTGAAGCTCTCAGACCCACTAGTAAGGCTAATAGGTTAGTTGCCCTCCAGAACCTTGCAGCTCTAGATTACCTATTAGCTAAAGAGTGTGGTGTCTGCACCCTTATTGGTGAACATTGTTGCACTTTCTTTGCAGACGCAGACTCCAACATAACTAGTGTCATTAGCCACCTCCGCGATTTACAAAACAGAATGAATGAACAATGTATCTGATGACTGGGCCGGATGGGACCCGTTCTCATAGCTGAAATCTATTTTTGGTTCACAAGGTGTTTGGACTGTGCATTTTCTTTTTTTATGGCTTAGTTATTATTTGTGACATTATACTCTCTGTGCATTGTGTGAAGCGTCTATGTACTACCGCAACTGCTGCCATTTTTATGCATATTCCCATTGACTCTACTGAAGATGTGTGTTTAAAATACATTTTGCATGCTCCTGATGGTGATAATGAGAACCTGAATTATGATAACCTGTTCTTCTATGTTATTCCTTTTAGTTTATCAGCAACTTACATTCTCTACTTGTTTTTCATTGAAGTTTAATTGTTTCAAACCTATCTTTGTTATCAGCAAATGACCTTCCAATGTGCTGGCAAATTAGAGGATAATAATTTTATATATGAGTAATAATGGTAATAATATTGATGAGATGGGTAGGCTTATTTTAGAATGCCAGTGAAATTACTATCATAATTATTTAGATGACCAATCACACACTTTGTAAAATGTCAAACCCCTTGAGGGTATGTCCCAAAATTGATATATAAGCTTTGTACTTCCTTGAAAAGTTTGGAAAAACAGCATTATACGTGTATAATACTTTCTGTTGCTGTGTTCTGCTGTTTTTCCCGTGCACGTAATAAATTCTGATTAGAACTGCCGACTCTTTCTTCCAGCACAGAGTTCAAGCCCTGCTCGCCCCCCTCCCAGCGTAATGGCCGCATTGCTGGCAAGGTGCTCAGAGGTGTTTCGGACAAAGGCTAGTGCGTGTCCATGTGTCTCAGTCAGGAATGTTATGAAATGCAAGGTTGTATCGGGAGTGGGGAAGACTCTTTGCTGTAGAAACAATGACATCCAATCTGTTTGTCTTCCTGTCTGCTTGTTACAAAGTGGGGTATTTATTTAGTTTTTCTGCAGTTTTGAACCAAATCAGCTCCCCTCACCTGCCTTGAACCAGAACATATTGTTGCTTATGTGAAACAGAGTTGCCTCCACTGAACCCCTTATAATCACCTTTCCCTCTACCCAAATCCTGTATTGCGTCACTGTTACAGATTATCGTTTACCAAATTTCTCAGCAGCGCCAGCTCTGCCTGCCTCTTTCAGGCCTGCGGACGGGCTTCCAGTTGGCAGGATATTCAGAATGAGATTTGTGTTGTTGTTGTTGTTTGTGTAATTTCCTGTTATCAGTTTCTCCCCTCAAATCCCACAGGGACTCCTTCCACGTAGTTGTCTTGTCCTTGCTTAGCACTGGCTGTCTCTTCTATTCCAGGACACCCCATACAGCAGACAGACAGATCTCAAGAGGCCGCTTCATGAATCAGGAAAATCAATGCTGCTGCTGCGATTCGCTGTCTCTTTCATGCTTGTTGCACCCATTTGTAGAATCGCCTCACTTTTACCAAACGTGCTTCTAGTTGTCTCCAAATTATTATCATTTTCAGTAAAAGGTTTCCATTAAAACCCAGAATGCTCGACTGGAACCAAAACCAGCAGGTCTTCAAAAACAGGGCTGAAACCCACTGGAAAACCAGGGGATAGTGGTCACCGTAAAATATTCCAGAATCACGACAATCCTAGTGATGGATCTTAAGAAGGGATTGTACAGGAGTGGCACTTCGCCCACCGATGGGCCTGCCTTCCTGCTCTCTCTCCTCTTTTGCCTTTGCAGGTCAGGGATCGTTTTATTTAGTTTGAGCCATTGCCCCCTGTTTACAAAGACTCAGAGGAAGCTCACAACTGCATTTGGGAAATTAAAGCCTGTTTCAACTAAAAAAAATGTAAGAAATAAGTGTCAAAATGTTGCTGTCATTGTTCTTGCACCATTGTGACTGTTTGTACTGAGGCAAAGCAACAAGAGACTCGCAAGAGATTCTTAATGTCTGTGGAAATATTTAGCTGATTTTTCAAAGTGTGTCAATGCAACCCTCCTCTGTTGTACGTGTCTTTCCAGCTGAGGTTATCATGGCAGCCATCAGGGAGGATTGAAGAGCTCACCAATTTCTAGGCTGCATCTCAGATCGCACAGACATAATATACAATGATGTCAGCAATACCAAATGACTCACCTAAAGTCCTTTACACAAGTACTCTTTAAGCCTGTCGTCAACCTTCATGAACACACAACCAATCCACTTTTAAAGAGGCCCATGGATATGTTCATTTTAAGAATTTATGTAGAAAAATAATTCTGGTTCAACTCTTATTACCCTGCAAATGTGTCATCATGCAATGCTTTCCTGTAATGAGATTTCAATAGTGTAGGTTAGAAATCCAGTAAATGGTTATTCACCTCTTGAGTGGTAACTCCCTTTCCAGACTGGCCAGCATTTACTTCAAACAAATACCAAACAAAACAAAACAAAAAAAGGATTCAAGTGGATTGTTAAGGGAACTTGTCCTGCTGCTGCCTCGTCCTCAGCTACTGATCTGAGGTCATCATGACTGAGCAGTTCAGAATAGGACACAAATGTGAAAGTGCTCAGTGTGCTACATTTAATGGGGCACATAAATCAGCTTCTGTTCATCAGAGATCACCCAAATGCATATTAAAATGAGTACAAAACAAGTGCGTGACACAAGACCACATACAAGATGGGGGAATATAATATAATAATACATTTTGAGGTGTGACAGGGAAAATGGAAGCTATAGATCGAAGCAAGTAGAGACCTGTTGTGTATCCAGCAGTCATATAGGCTGATGATGATGATGATTGATGTGTGTGTATATATATAATACGTTTGTGTTTGTTAAAACCCCTATATTATTACTATTTAGGAAAGTTGTTTATTTCTTATTATAGGGGGAATGGGAATTGTACAATATTTAATCCGTCTTAGAACCCTATCCTGCTGCTACCTCCATCTAAATTAAAACACCACACTTTGCAGTATAAATAAAAGTGTTACAAATATTTCATAAACTCAGAACTCAAATCTCTCAAAAAGGGGTCGTGGATGTAAGTTTTAACATCATTCTATCAGAAACTCACTTCATAACCTTTCACTGCTTTCACAACAACAACAGCAGCATTGGAGGTGCTAAACTAGCTCTTTGAGACTACTGTATTCAGATTTTTAAACTATCTGAATCACAAGATAAGTCTGACAGATAAACTTATTCGCAAGTTTCGCTTTTTCTTATCTTTCCTTTCTCCACCTCAACTTCCGCATGGCGCAAGCACGCACACTTACAACGACAAGCGTCCGGCCGTCTGATTGGCGGAGAGAGCCGGGCGCTGATTGGCTACGGTCACCCCACTCTGTTACCAGGCGGAATATCAAGAAGAGGAAGACAGAAAACGAGAGAGACAGAGAGACAGAGAGAGAGAGAGAGAGAGAGAGAGAGGGCAAGAACTTAGAGAGCTATTTGTCTTCCTTGCTACAGTGTTTTTAGGACTTTTTAACATTGTTATTGTCTTTTTTAAATTATTATTTATGCTTAGGTTTGTTGTTCTTGCAGCTGTCCTAATGAATGGGTCACCGTCTGAGAGGAGTGGTGCTGGTGTCACAGAGCTCAAATCCCCTGATATCTAACTGGGCAAATCATTTGAATTTCCCTCACATGTTATAGTCGATTGTTATTTTCCAGTGGATAGCCTCTTAAAACTCGAATAAATAATATTAAAAAAAAAAGGCATTCCTACACTACTTAATCCCCTACTTTTGTTGTGCATTTTTGTTCACTTTTACTTTTTTCTTCTTTTGGCAATCGTGCAACATGTAGGCCACTGAAAGCCACGAGATGCATAATGAATTCAATTTCTACGGCTGAAAGGATGAGGTTTTCTCCTCATGTATTAAATATTTCTCACATTGTCCTTACAGGCGGTTCATCTTTTTAGTGCAAATTTATATCCCGGGCAGACGTCCCTTTGGACAGTCGGTGTTGCATTCCTAAATTCCTAATTAAATTCCTGTATGCCATACCTGATACCAATATGGATGCTTTTGACACTTTAGTCACTGTGGTTGTAGTATCATTAAGATTAAGATGTAACCACAAGGGTAAAAAAGAGGGGAGCATGGGGGGTGTAAATCAGCTTATCAAATTATGTAATGAACCACTTAAAAAAAAAAAAGTGCAACGTGGATAAGAAAGTTAACAAGTGGCACTTCAGTTGGGTTATTGCATATGTGAAAAAGCTTAATGTGCTTAAAATGTTCCCTAACAAGCTCAGAAGCTCTGACCCTCGTGCTTCAAGCTCCAGCCAAGAAGGAGGTTATATAAAAGTTATCCACTGGCAATCTCTGCCCCCCCTCTTTCTGTCCATTATTGAATCTTGTCCTAAGGAGAATGAGTAAATCGCAGGCAAGTAAATTGAATCACAACCAATTGAGCAAATTTGTTTCAAACAGAACCACTATTCAGGCAACGGGCCTGTGAACTCAACCCACCCCCGCCAGGTCACGGGGGGTAAGCACGCTGCCTGAATGCACTCCAGCGCAGACCCAAGGCACGGCAGCATCTTAAAGGGGCCACCGACCTCAGTATCGGTGATGATGGACCTAAAGATTTTCTAGAGTGCCCTCGCTGTGTGTCCGGTGGGGAGAGCTCCTATAATATCCAAGCCATTCTGGGTAGCAGGGTTTGTTTGGAACTCTTCATTCTGGCAAAGTTATTAGGGGAGGTGTGACAACCCTCCACCTCTGGTCGGCACAGCCCTACTAACATCCAAGCTAAATATCTCAGCCATCTCTCTAGACACAGAGCCAATGGTGTGCCACCACTGGGTTCAGTTACTGTGTTAAGAGTCTCCACCTGGACACTTAGAAAAGACAGAATTTAAAAAACTGGACCCCCAACATGAAAAATAAATCCCTGATAGAGTCTTAACCTTTGAAAATTGGTATGATACAATATCAGTCAGGGCCACCAGTCAGGGCCACCGGTCAGGGACACCAACTGGAATTGCTTTGATGTTTTGAACTTGTTGCTTAAAATTCCTTGTCTATTTCTCTGCTGATTAAAGCATTCAGGGATTCTTTTTAAGTATAATCAGTTGGGCAGCATTTGGATGAAGGCCTCTCTGAGATTCTTCCACCAACTCCCCACCCACACACTCCACCTGCTCCTCCTTCTCCTCCTCCACCTCTGCCTCTCAGGAGACAGTCCTGTGCCTCCTCTGTCTGACAGTGTTGTCAGGGATCCGGCCTGTTAGCACGCGGGCCTCTGCAGCCTCTGTCTCGCAGTGTCACCACACAGCCTCTCCTGTCGGTTCTCTGAGGTGCTCATTGTCAGTCAGTACATTTTATTACTGTGTGGGGGGAGTTCAGGGTTTTCAAGAAGCACTGGGTGGTACAGCCAGCTGGAATAAACAGCCAGGTGACTTGCACTGTAACCCTGTAGTTAATGCACATGAATGGGGAGTTCTCCATCCACAAAGAAACTTATACAACTCTGGGTTCAACGTAGTAACTCATTCCCCTCGGGGGAACACTGGCACGGTAATGAAAGGGGTTTATGTAATGATTTAATATGCTACTAATGCAATATAGCAATTATCCTGCATGTTTTTGTTTTAGTTTCCAACTTGTTTTGCTCATTTTCTCAGGGTTTGAATTATATTTCCTATTAAACATTGTTGCACAAGGGCCTCATACTCATTTTTCATTACAGTCTTCTTGGAGCTTATTACCCTTAATGACTTTTTAGTATCTGATGAAAGCCTATGATAGTGATTGGAATGAATTAGTGCTCAGTGCCCCTTATCTTATATTCTGATCTAGACAAATATGAGTAATATAAAAACAAAACAGTTTTTTTAATTCTATGTACAATCTACGCAGTCTACAGCACACACCACCCAAAGAACTGTTAATGCACTGCAGTAGAAGTCATTGTACTATACTGTGTAGACTCATTGCAAGTTTTCTTTTGTCAGACAAGAAAACAAGTGTGGGAGTGAAGTTAGCACTGAAAATGGAAGCCAATGAAGGTGATCATCCACTATTGTTTTTCGTGCCTTTTGATTTGTTTTATATATATACACATACAATATATATATACTCCTGCATCACTTCACCTGGAATGACTTGTATCAACCAAAAAACACTTTCAGTCAGACTATCGCAGTCTCGTAATCTCAGCAAAGACAGGCTAATCTCTTTGGGTAGGAGCTACTTGCAGACGCCTCATCAGCAGCAACATAATCCCCATCTCTTCCCTGTGTGCTGCCACAGCAGACCATAGATACTCTCTCTTTGCTTTTTCTAAAGACCTCTTGTCTTCAGTGCTGCCCTCTTAACAGCATCTTCTGCAAGAAAATAAAAAGTGCAACAGACCCAACACACTCATTCATGCATTCACACACTTCTACACACATGCACTCACTCACACACACACACACACACACACACACTCTGTCCTGTTTCTGTGTCCCTTGTATCCTGACTGCTTGAGCTCCACAGGGGTAATAATGTTGAGCTGCCCGCGAGGAAAGAACACAGAGCTGTAGGAGAGGTCACTTTGACCCACTTTGTAACTGACTCACCACGGGCCCCCCGTGCTCCGGAAAGCAGAATCCTGCAAACTTAATTTCTTACCTCCACGCACTAACGCACACTTACCTGAACCAGATGTCCCAAGGGGTGCTGCGAGACATGGAGCGCTGTAAAAACAGTGGTGGCTCATGGCTGTGTTACGAATACATCTAGAACCCAGCGGCGGTCTCAGACCAGGGATGTTGTTTAAGTCATTGTCTTGGTTTGGGGCAACTGAAATAGAACAGGGGTTACTTAAGAGGAATTTTTCTCTTCTGTGCTCTGCCGTCAGAGTAGATTTGGGTGGGGTATGTTAAGCACCGCTCCAGAACAGAATATGATACAACAGTTGCATCAGCTTGACAGAGACCATGACAGAAATCAGACTAATGCAGACCACATTTGCCACTACCTAAGCCAAACTATCATGATTTTCCTAATTTCAAATGGTCAGTATGTTTTATTTTATTTTATTGTATTTTTCACTTGATGAAGATGGTGGTTGTAATCACTCACATCAGGGTGACACACATACTCTCTCTCTCTCTCACACACACACACGCTATGGCCAGCACAGCAAAAATAGTAAATAGCATTAAACTATAATGACGAACCAGAGGCTGTTGACACAGAGCATTTGCAAGCACCGGGTGCTTTACATACAGAAAGTGGCTGCAAGAGAGAGCTAGCCCAATTACCCACGAGCCCATGCGCTCCCTCACTCTGCCCAGATTGACAGGACGCGGCCTGGCAGACGCACACAGCCTGGCCTTCACTCCACCTCCTGCTCTGATCTGAACAGCCGTGGCCTTGTGTTCTCGAACAAGTGACATATTTTCAAAGCAAGGAGGACTGAGATCGCTTCCATGCAAATACTTTCTGACAACGGTTTTGCAAGGAAAATCTGAATGCTGTTTACACATAGAGAGAGAGCAAGAGAGAGTGAGAAATAGAATGAGAGAGGTCCCTGAGCTGCTGCCAGTTTTCACCAATGGTATTATTTTTATATATTTTTTTATTAACATACAACATTTATGTATTTGTTGTCATTCTCTTACTGTGTTTTCCCACACACTGGACCTAAAACTTATTTTTCAAGAGAGTCTTTTTAATTAAAACTGTGTATTTATACATTTTGGGAAGAATTAAATAATGATATTGATTTTTAAAGTGTTTGTTTTTCACACTTGCTTCCAAGAGATGCTGTTTTCTGTGACATAATGATAATAATACTAATAAGGGAGAAGTGATGTATTGATTCTGGCTTAGGGGGGATAGAAAGAAAGAAAATAGAATAGGCTTAATTATCAGGCCCACACTCCGCTGACTTTTATGTGATGTTTTTGCCTTGTAATTTTCCACTGGCAAGAGTTAACAGAACAATGGCCAAGCAGGGCACAGCACTGTTGAATGGGTTTTAAAGGGGAGGTTTGCCTAGACAGCATCCCATCCCCTCCCCTCCCCTTTTTATTTTTATTTTTACCGCCTTTACCGCCTGTCTGGCAGACTAGTGCCATATTAAAATGAGCAGCGCTGACACAGGCAGAAATAGGTGCAAGCGGGACACAATATCTAGCACGAAACGGAGCATGCACCAACCACAGTGGTGTCAGCTAGCTGTGCCTTTTTGCGCATCTCGCACGGAGCTATTGCGGACGCTTGTGATTAAGGGGGATGTTAACACCAGGGACAGTTACAATAGATTTGGGGAATGCGATTTTTGCTGATTTGTACAGGATTTTATGTATTTATTCGTATTTTGTTTTCTACCCATATACAAATCAGTGCATTGTTCTAAACTGAAACGTGTTTTTCCCCCTGTGACTGTCTAGGAAAGCGTTAAGTCGCCGTGCGGGATGTCACAGCGTGGGGTTTATGTATTCAGGATCTGGTTTAACAACTTTGATAAGTCATATTGTTGTAATAATTTGCTAGGTTCGAGGTTAGTGACTTTTACAGAGCAGGACATCTGAGTTGCGTGGACATGTGCTTGGCTAGAGAGCACGGATAGAATCTGACATCCCTGTGCTGAATAACTTTAGGCAGATGACAGATGTCAAACCGGGGTTGTGCGTACAAAAAGGTGACACCGACCATTTCTTTCCTCCTTCCTTTTCTTCCCTTCTTCTCTCAATTTCTTTCCTTATTTATTTTTTCCTTTCATTGTTTTTGTTTTTGGTGCAGTATTTGTTACCACCTTTGCAAAAACTAGTCATGCGTCAACCTAACATAAACAACAGGCATACATCCTCCGTGTATGTATATATATATATATATATATATATATATATATATATATATATATATATATATACCTGGCTCAGAGGAAAAACATGATGTGATTATTGCAACTAACATATTGCTGTAGCGCCTTTGCAAAGCCAGCGGCAACATCTTTTGTTTAACAAAGAAAACAACAAACACTAAGGAAAAAAAAAAAAACCTGCAACACATCAGCTATACGTTTTTGGGAATCCCTTTGCCTCAAACCAATCACTACGCATGTGCATCCCAAAGTCTCTGCTGCAGTATCGGGGCGGGGACAGCCGCACAGACAGACAGGTAATTTTCCACAAGAGTCTGCAGCTGATTGGAGCGCGGTTTGGGCCTTCGTGGCGCTGATTGGCTGCAATCCTTCCCCGGAGTCCCGCCTTCTGTCCCGCCTTCGCTCCCCTGTGATTGGCTAAAGCGCGGCCGGAGCTGTCAGTCTCTGATAGTTTCTTGTGTGCCCGGACTTGTGGCTGCGCTGTCGGTCGGGTCTTTGTTAGGTAGCGCACATTAGCGGGGCTCCTGCGCTATCGATGCACTAGCCAAGAAAATGATCATCTGCACGAAAAAAATGGACTACCCCCTCGGATCCCATTGCCAACGAGTCCAGAGCCAGGTACTGTAGAGCACCAGTCTGTCACCCATAACTGCATCACACACATTAAAACCGTGAAGTAAATCCTGTGTGCGCTAGTGTTATTATTCCTCATTGTCTTAAAAGTTCATTGGGATCTCATTCATTCGCCTCAACCTAGACATCTTCTTACTGTTCTTGTGTTCCTGTTTGTTTCTTTTGTTCGTTTGGTTTGTCACAAAAAAATAACACAAACGCGACTGTGTTGGTTAATTTGTCCATCCAATTACAATGGGAGCGAATTGGGGGCTTTAATACAACTTAATGACAGGAAGACGATCGCTAAGTAGCCCGTGAAATCGCCTTTTATTATAAGAGAGCCTGCTACAAAGGGGATTTTTGCGGAGCTTGTTTTTAATTTATTTTATTGTTTTTTGAGGGAAGGTGGGAGGAGATTTTAATTCCTCGTTGTATTTCTGTAGCTGCTATGTATTACCTTCATCCTGCACAAGTGTGCATGCTGTATACCCGTCCTCACGTCTTGATTGGCACAATCTGTGTATTTGCAAAGTTAATTAATGTCACACTGTAGCCAAGTGCAGACAAATGAAAAAAGGCAAAATGACGTTATTGCTTTGCAGCAGTAGCTAATACAGCTCTCTACCCCCGCCCCCCTCTCCAATGATCGCATTCCCAAACTTTTCAATGCATGATCAACCTCCCATTGTTATTGGTAATTAGCTCATACAATATTAATTATTGTTGCTAAGAAAATATTTGAAGCTGAGAGACGCGTGTATAATGTAGAAAGTTATTTAACTGAGGTTTTCACTGCATCTTTGTATGTGTGTGTGTGTGTGTATACATCTATGTATATGTGTGTATATACATGCACATATGCATGTAATATAAAATGACAACCAACTTGTAAGAAAGCAGCAGCTAGCGTTGAAAACTCAAAATGAATACATATCTGTCTTTTCCTAATGAACGTAGAAGGATCTGGATTTGATCCCTAGTGTGTGTATCTTATGCGAACAATTCCGCTGTTGTAAGTGCTTTTTCTGTGACATCTACACTGGTGACCTAATGTTTCGCAGTCTGTATGTAGGCACAGTGCGTATATGAATTGTCATACGTGGTTACCTTTGCAGCTGATCGGAGGTTGCTTTGCTTCTTCTACATTGTGGTTTGTTAATGGAAAGGGGGGGTTTTAAGGTTCAAGGCATTGCAAAAGGTCGTTGTTGCGGGGTTTCTGCTCTGACTTTACACAGACGCTACGCTGCTGTGTATATTTTTGATTCGCGTAATGGAGGTGAGTGTCGGTTCTTTATCTCCTCACTCCTTGTTTTACAATTTGGTCGAAGGAGCCCTTTGGTGTCTTAGTGCACTGATGCTGGATGCTGCCAATCAAAGTTGTTTTTCTCTTATCCCAGGTGCAGTACCTTCTGTGCACGGGCGGGGGCGCTGCTGGCAGGGAAACTTGTTTACTGCGATTTTTCAGATTTGGAGAACAATAGAGGAATTTTATTACTGACAGACCCCCCCCCACCACACACACACAATATTTCTTATTGACACTGTTGAACTTTTTCCTTCTCCATATCACCCCTTTTATTTAACATTCACTTCTGTCTGTGTTGGTATGCATAACTGCTCCTGTATTCATTCTTGGTATTCTTTCATTTATGCACCCATTCATTCTTTATTTTTTCCTCACCCCCCCTCTCCCTTTTTTCTTTTCCTTTACCCTGCAGTGGCACAGATAGAGGTTGAAGTCTCTGGGTGGGTGATCAGTTTAGTTTGGTGTGTATTCTTATTTATTTATTGAAGAATTTTCATTTTATTCTTCCATTCTGGTGTTTAATCACCGTGCTGTAATGAAGCACGGCCAGGCAACTTTTCTCTTTAACTTCCAACCATGTTGGTTGGTCTACAATGTTATAATAAAACCTGCCATTTAATATTCCTGCAAAACGATGAAAAAAGACATAAGAACTGCACCGAAAAAAACACATGCATTGTGAAATTCATAGCACGTCCTTTTTCTTCCTCCCGTGTGCCTGCACTCTCTCCTTTGTCCTTTCTCTGTCATCACTCTCAGCTGAAGTATGGTTTTGAGAAAAGAAAAAAACAATCAGAATTTACAAACTGAATACTCCGTAGCGCAGACCCAGTTTTTTTGTTTGCAGTTAAACAAGTTTATCATCCCTTTGTGTGTGTGTGTGAAAAATTAAATACAATATTTCTAAGCATTCTCCCTTGACACAATTAAAACCCACACACAGCACATGTATGCATGTTTAACCTCTTAAAGTCTCCTTCAGGATAAAAGTTTCAGCTAAATAATTAATAACAATTATAATTATAACTAAAGCAGACGTGTGAGAGCACCGACCTTCTTCAGTCTCGCCCCACTTTTCTCTTCATGCTATTTTCAGTCTCAATCTCTGCCTCTCTCGCTCTCTTCTCTCTCTCTCTCTCTCTCTCTCTCTCTCTCAAGAAACAGAGATGCAAAAATAACAAGTGTTAAAAACATTTCATCAGCTGACAAAAACCTCAAATAGGGAGCTGCAGAGCACCCTACCTCCTCCTCCTCCTCCCCCTTGTTGTGTACTGAGAGAGAGAGAGAATGAGAGGCTGAAATCTGAAATGTTTCTAGGTGCCTGCAGAAAACAATGTGGAATAGGAATTGATGATGAAACATCTAGGGTGGGAGGGGGGACAGAGAAACAGGGCAGGCGAGGGAGAGAGACGTGGGGGGGATTTATAGAATCCCAATTGCATCTTGAGCATTCTGACCATTTGGACAGAGTTGCTGCTCTCTCCCTCCATCTCTCCCTCTCCCTCTCCTGAAGATACGGACAAAGGCAGCACAGCAATACAGTGCTGAGGCACAGTCAACGAAATATCCTCAGGAGTAGGAGGGAGGGAGGGAAGCTTAGTCCACCTAATTACACCCCCAGGCTTGTCATAATTAAAAGACCCAAACAACCCCCCCTTCCCAAAAAACAAGAAAACCCAAACAAAAACATGTTGTGCGCTGGCTGCAGGCTGTGCTGGGCCCTGGGTTGTTTAATGTGAACATCTGCAATCCTGATGTGCAGTGCTGGTAAGAGAGGAGATCTCCTTTGGCACTGACTGGTGACAGGGTGCAGCACTGACCACTTTGAAACCAGCCCCTCTGCCGCGTCCTGCCCTGTGCCCTGTGCACTGCCAAGCACCACTGCTCTCTCTCAGCATAGGCAGACACCCGCTTGGACTAAATACTTCAGGTGCTCTAACTGGCTACATAGTACTAGTAGTAGTAGTAGTAGCAGCAGCAGCAGCAGCAGCAGCAGCAGCACCAGCACCAGCACCAGTACCAGTACCAGAATGAATAATATAATAAATACGGTATGTCAATATTTATTTTAAATCTTGGGCAATGTGATTCACTGGAGCCAGATGAGGCCTGGCACCCACACACCTGTAACAGGGTGTGTGGCCAGAGCCCGTTGCCCCTGTTTGTTGAATCGATGTCTGGAAAATCTCAGGGGAGCAACTGGTTGTCCTCTGTGCTTGCTGGCAGCCCCGCCCCCCCCACAAACACACAAACACACACACACTCGCACACACACATACATGCACATTGTCAGGTCTATGTTGTTGATGACGAGACTGACAGCCTACAGGAGCACTAACCTGCAGTTCATTACTTCGAATGAGACCCTGACCCTGGACACGTGTCCTTCAGCTGAGGTGTGACTCCTGAGGTGGCACTTAAGTGACTCTGCCTGTTCAGCAGCAGTTACTGACACCATGGCTCAGGCCCCCAGTGTCTCTGTAAGCTGCTGTGGATAACCTTATTTTTTTAAATAACAAATAAATTAACTAAATAAATTAAATTTGCTTGGCAGTCCCCACACCACAGGAACTGTGCTTGTAAAACTGGTGGGAGTGCTGTTGTAATGAGCCTCAGTAATAATAACTTCACAGTGAAATAAATTAAATAAAAAGCAGAGAAACATGGGAGAGCGAGTTAGTGAAAGTATGGGAGAGTCGGGGCAACAGCAGTGTCTGTGTCTGTTAGTTAGTTAATTGATTTGTAAATGCAAATTCAACTATTTGCATTTCAAATTAGTTCCACACTGCAGGTGCTCTGAATCCACCTTTTAAAAACAAAAAACAAAACAGAAACTGCCTTCATATTGTTTGTTTGTCGATTATTTTATCTATGAACGTATTTATGGGATCTGTTGATCTCTGGTAACGATCGTCAGTCCTGTGGTTCCACTTGAGTCCGAGTTCCGAGTTGAGTCAGCTGATGGGTCCATGCTAAGGGACGGGAGCTAGATCTGCCTGTCTGGACTCCTTCACTCACTGCCCCAGATAGAGAAGTGAAATTGTTTTGCAGGCGTCTGTGCTTCTGTGAGCAAGTATCCACCAGCGCGGCAGCTGTCGAGTCACAGCAACGCGAAGGAGAATTAAGTGGTTGTAGTTGGTACTGTGCATTGTCCAAGAAGACCTTCCGGTCTTTACTTGCTCTTGATTGCCCTTGGAAGAAAGAGAAAAAGAAAAGCAGGAATATTTGAAGTTGGGTGCAAGAAAGAGAGGAGAGTGGGGGGTGGAAGGCTCTGGCAGGAGCTTTTTCATGTATTCTTTTGCAAGTAAGATGGTGTGGTGCCGTGAGACCAGTGTGTGCGTGGGGGGGGGGGTGGTTAGCTGTTTATCTAAACTGTGCCCAGTCATTGCATCAGGCTGCTTCTCTTACTAAATTACTGTTGCTGCTGTACAAGTTAGTGATGGGAAAGCACTGGAGGCCTGGGTTCGGCTTCTGTTCCTGAGCTGGTGTTCCCTGCTGTTCCCTTACAGCATCTAATGCATTGCACTACAAGTTAGATCCTTTTATATATGTAATGTATTTTACATACACACACACACACACACATTATTGTTGCGGATACATTCATACAAACCCCTTCAGAGCCTGGCCTGCCTCCTGCCCAGTTGTGACAGTGTGGACAAGCGCATCTACTTCTAGCTCCTATTATTTTGTTCTTCCGTCTGCAAAGGGATCCCACAGCTGCTGTAGTTTTGGGTCTGTCAGTTTTGTATGTGGTCTGCTGTAGGAGGACACTTGAGGTTTCAGGATGACTTTCGATCTGAATCGGCTTTGTAGAGACTGAAATGCTGTGGAGGCAGGGCTCTGATGTAGCTTTGTTCAGCTGGCTCCTTGCTTCCCCTCAGCAGCTCAGTTGTACTGTGGGGCTTTTCAAAGCTTTTTGTTTAGGCTGATGGAGACTGATGTGCTTCCCCATATCACAGATGAACACGATGGTCAAAAGTTTCACAGTCTAACAAATAGTAGAGTGCTCTCTGCCCCTCTCTCTCCAGTGGCTTAACAAGTGGAAGCTTTTGCACAGATTAGTCTAGCCTTTGTTTTAGATTGGAGCGTGCACTTCCACAGAGGTGGCCGTTCTGGGGTCCGTGACATAATTTCCTGGCGTGTGTGTGTGTGTGGTTGGTGGGGGGGGGGAGGAGGGATGCTTCTCAACCTGGACATGGACATGACTGGGGTGGGGCAGGGGGGTTGGGTCCACTGCCAAGTCTGGGTCCAACCTGCTGCACCCTGACCTGACCTGACATCTGGTAAAACGGGAAACTGCCCCCCCATTCTGTCTGAGAATGACGTGCTTCTTTTTCACAAGAACCTTTGTCTGGTTGCAGAAGGAAAAGGTTGCAAGAAAACAAAACTCTGAGACATACATTAATGCACAACAAGTCTTGTCTTTGCTGCTGTAGTATAACCCCCCCAGCATATGAATCACAGTTTGCTTTCCTGAGTTACCTTAAAAAAAAATAAAAAATAAAACAAGCAATGCCGAGACGTGAGGAAAGTTACAGCTCAGACGGGGAAAGCCAGTTGCACATGTTGACGTTGGGTTGTATGAACATTGCGCAGCTCCACCACTGCCCGCCAGATACGGCGCACGTAACAACCAGCACTTCTTGTCCTGACTTTCCTTTCAAATAAGTTGGTCATGTGATAAGTTGATTCAGCTGTTAGAATTCCAGGGTGGGGTGGGGGTCTGCAGCAGAGCGCTTACGGCACGGACCTCATTTATAATGCGGCGATCCTGAAAAGTCAGTAGATTGTAAAATCTGTGGTTTTCAGATCATCTGCTGTAACTAATGTGTGTGTTTGTTTATTTATTTATTGATTTTATAAATTGTCAAAGTGACACTTTTGGGTAAGTCTTCAACAGTGTTTCGAAGCCAGTTGTCACATACGTCACCTACGTAAACGTGTTGGCTTGCATGTCACCTCCAGGGTTTCACAAACGCAAGCAAAATGATGCACAGATAGCAGCTTGCCTGGAGCACAGGGAAGGCTACTGTTGCACAATTTGGAGACAAAGTCTCTGGCCAGAGCTGGACAGACTGTGTTTGGGAATTGGGAAGCACTTGACTGTCAGATGTGTCTTGTTTGCAGACAGGCACTAGAGTGACCACAGACACTGTTGAGTTAACCAGAAAGCAACCCTGCTTCGTATCTCACACACAGTTGCCACATTCAGGTGTGTACTCTGCGATTATTGAAACATTCAAAAATAACTTCCCTCAGGCTGAGTGAGAAATGACTTCCTCAGTATACAATGCACTGTTTTACTGCTACTGGGAATTCAGTATTGTAGTTATATTATTCATTCCTCAGCAGTTTTGTCTTGTGGACGTGCTCACTGGCTCATCTGTCTGCGGGGCTTGCACTGGGTTTATAATTGTATTATTATTAGTTTGTTTTGTTTTGCCTTTGTGTTTGTGAGAGTCTTTAGTTTTAAAATATAAGTAAAACTATATATATTTATTTATTTATATATGTATTTATTTATTTATTTATTTATTTAAAATATTTCTCATAGTAGTTGTATTGCTCAGACATCAGCCCAGTCCCTGCAAAACAGTCTGCTTCCCAGTGGAGTAGCGATGCTGGTGTAGTGTTGTGCCATGCCTGAAAAAAGGGCTTTTATTGGACAGTGTATTAAACTGCCAGTGTCCATCCTGAGCTCCTGGTGCAGCAGTGTAAGGGGCATGAGAAATCCAGTCACCTGTCACCTGTTCTCAATTGTCTCCTATCTGGTGGAGATTTCTGTGTGTTTTCTGTGTGTGAGTGAATTTGTGTGCTTCTCTGTGTGGCGGTGTACGTGTGTGGGCACATCTCTTGTCAGTGTGCATGTGTGTGTGCACGTCTCTTTACTGTGTGTGTGTGTGTGTGGGCACGCACGCAGCAGTTAGTCACGGTTACAGTGTTAGTACGTCTGCAGGGGTGGATCGTCACACACTACAGCCGCACCAGTCTGCCAGCCTTGCACTTGGTTGCAGCGGTTTCCTGTGCCACGGGAAGCCAGCCTTCCACATAACGGTGCTCCCCACAGACACACTGACTGCCGGGGTATCTGGCTGACGGTACTGGGGTAATTAGGTTCTGGTTTAACTGGCAGTGGGGTAACTGGGTACCAGGGTATCTCTGTTCTGGGGTTTCTGGGTGCTAGGATATCTAGGTGACTGGGAATGGGTGGTGGGGGACTGGGTGTGCTGTCCCAGACATGCAGGCTGCAGCTCTTCCCCGCCGGCCCCTGTCCTGGGCATCCACAAAAGGTCCCGTTTGAGTTTTAGCTTATTCCCCTATTTAAAAAAACAAAAACGGTATTTGGTGTGTGTGTGTGTGTGGTGATTCAGCACAGTCAGGAGAGTAAGAAGGGGATTGGGAATAAAGAGATAAACAGGGCTTTCAGCAATTAATAAATAAAAGCAGCACAGCAGTTAGCTGGGAGGGGGAGGGGGGAGAACAGGAGTAATCTCTGCAATAGCAGCATTATCATAGGAATGTTTTAATGCGGTGTTTAAGGTCTCAGACATCCCTGGAGTGAGGGCACAGGGGGTAAGTTGAGGGGCGGGTGTACCAGCAGGTTGTGTGTGTGTGTAAGGGTTAGTCCTCTGGCCGGTGATGTGCTGTGTGCTCCATGCTAAGCCAGCCCTGATTGCCCATTCACAGAGGCCTCCACAGCAGCACCCCCCCAGCATCACTGCCTTTGCTGGGCGTCGGGAGTTCTGCCGCGATCCCGGCCCACGACACACTGGGGGGGGGGACTGTCTGTGCTCCAAATCTGTATTTTTGTGATTTTCCCCCTCTTACCCTCATCTTACCATCTTAACATGTTAAGATGAATTTTAGAATTGAATTTTAAACAATTCTGATCACAAATATTAAAATTTGGATGTTTCTATTTGATTTGAAAATGTAAAAAACTAAATAGTCTTCTTACACTCATCATGAGTACTAATGGAGAGTCTCTTACTCCAAGGAACTGGTGATAGATGTCTGCTCTGATGTAGATGCCTAACCCTAACTCCAAACATAATTCAGTTTTTTCCCTGTGTCTTAAGTTGAGTGTTTGTTTAGTTTTTACCACATGATCCTCTTGTTTTGAAACAGAATGACACCAGGGACAGGCCACCATATTTTCTTTTCTCCCCTCTGTGAATTGTGGTGAATATTGCTATGTAAACATCAGTTGTTTGTTTAGTTTTTTTATTTTTATTATTTAAATCAAAGAAGAACTCTAGACCCCAGTGAATAAGAACTCAGAAAGGTCAATTTACATGCACTTGCTGGACAGCCGGAGTGTGAAGCCTGGATATTATAATGGAATTAGACTTCTTTTTTTTAGTTTTTTTTTTTGGGGGGGGGCTCAGCCCAAAATAGAAGCTAAAATTAAAAACTAAGCATTTCTCTGTCTGGCTAAGTGGGGTTGTTATCAGAGCTGTGCATGGCTGTGGTCAGGGATATGCCTTCTCTGCCTGTTTCTATCTCTTAACCTCCCCCAGTCAGCCCTGAGCTTGCACGTCTTCCAGTCAAGCTGCTGTCATTGGCATCTAGACAGAAATACTGTACTGTACTGTACTGTGCTGCGCTGTAAATATATTTTGAGACAAAAAGCTGATGAAACACTGACCAGAGTGAACTGGCTGGTTGTAAATGTCTCGCATCCTAAAGGGGACTGCAGACCGGCTTGGACAGGCCACTCTTGACTGTTCTGCTGGCGTGCCCGTTTTCAGAAGACAGTGATCCGCCCACCCACACCCCCCACCGCTTCCTCTCTGTGAACTCGACCCCCCCCCCCTGCAGTGGAGAGCCTGTTTTCTCAGCTGTCTGTGTGCCCTGGGCAGGGAGGGGGGGTGTTCCAGCCCAGAGAGGACAATCCAAGCAAGAGCATAGGTCCGGGCTGTGCTGCCGAGCACGGAGGCACTGGTTGTGTCGGCACAGAGCAGAGCAGCACATGATCCTGCTTGGAGGAGGTGGCACGGACCGAGCTGCTTTCCGATAACGGGAGCACTGTCCTGAGAGAGGTTAACCCCAGCATCGGCAGCCCTCCTTATCTGAAGAGGCTTGTTTTGCCTCTTAAAACGCACTGAAGCAACACTTCTGAAAAAAATTATAGAAACAAACCCCTGTCTACCAACGCTGCTCATTTTCTCGCATTACAAAATGGCAACAGGCCCACTGCTGGTACAGCCTGGCCTGGATGAAACCCATGTGCATATGTGTGGAGATGGGTCTGCTTGTAGCACTGGATAAGCTGAGCCTTTTCCAGAGCCTTGGCTTTTCTCTGCAGGTTGTTGCCCACGATGCTCAGAGAGCAGAGCTGCTGTGGTGGGCAGAGTTGGTATGGCAGTATGGCAACCCGGGCAGGGAGGGGAATAGTAGCTTGCTGCCCTGTTTGTAAGGATGCCAGTGCTGCAGTTGGTCTAACCCCCCCCCCCATAGGTATGGCTTATAGAAGCAGGCAGATGGTGAAGTGATCACACTAACTACACGGGGAGATCAGCACTGACCAGCCAGCCCACGGCCTTAACTGTTTTTGTACTGTTTGCACGGTGATGCCTGTACACCATTTTAGTTTATTTTGTTTGTTTGTCTTGGTTTTGTAAGGTCGGGGAGAGAGATGGGTAGGGGGGGGATTGGGGTGTGAGACAATACATTTAAATATTAAAAATAGTTTGCTGCCCCATGCTGCTTATTTAAATTGTGACTCTTTGCCGTACCAGTTACACATGCCAAACCTGACTGAAAAAGCACCAAGCACAAACTGGAGCACCACTGTTTGGTAATGTTTGTTTGTGAGTCAAGCGGGGAGGGGCCTTGCTGCGAATTTTAATTAATTAACAAATCAATTTTTCTCCTTGGCTTCATGGGAGGAGAAGTACCTCTGGGGAAAATCAGATGTGATTTTAAGAGGGAGGGAGGGAGGGAGGGATCTGTAATGTGGCACACTGTGAGAGAGTTCAGGGAGCTCATGAGCGCTAAGGCAATGACAATAGAACCAGTTTGTGAACTCCTACCACTGGGCTCGGTTCTCGGACAGTGGGGCTGCGTGGGTGATGCAGTCGGTGAGCTGGCAGAGGAGGGGGCGATGTGTGCGGGCCCTGTTTGTTAGTCCTGCACTCTGGGTATGTTTTGCGTTGCTCGGCGGCAGTGTTTGCAGAGCACTGACACACAAGTGGCTGAACTGAAGGCACTCCAGGGAAAGACGCCCCTAGGGAGTATGGGCTGTGAGTGTGTGTGTGGATTCCAGTTCTGCCCGTTTGCAGTGTCTGGTTTCCTGAGTGGGGGCAGCAGCAGGGGTCTGTGTGAGTGTCCGAGCGGCTGAGGAATGGGGGCGATGTGACAGCGGGCAGATTAAGTGACGGACACGTGCGTCTGGCTATTAATACCCAGGGCTGGAACACATGCTTTTCCTTGAGAGAGTGAAGTGGGTCACCCCAGCCAGGCCTGTGCCAGTACAGTAGAAGAACTCCCCCCCCCAACCCTGTCGCCTGTCCCTCAATGTCCCTCTCCTTCTGTGTATCTGCAGTCTCTCTTAACCTCCCTAATCCTTTTTTAGTTGACTTTTATTAACTGTCTGCCCAATGGAAGTACTACGCATTAGTGGGTATCTTGCTATGCCAGGGATAGTGTTAAAACGATGCCTAGCAAAGCACATTCCCACTTTAGAGCAGGAGTACAGTGCATTGCAATTGGAGCAGCAACCAGGGATAGCCTGTCCTAAAAAAAAATTGATTTGCTATTCAGTTAAACCTGAAATGCTCCCTGCACCAGCCTGGGTTCTTGAGTCGGCACTTGAAACTCTTGGTAGCTCAAGAATTTCAGTTTTCAGAGCAGGGCAGCAGCTGAACTTAGCTGAGCTTGCACAAGAATATTTCTGGTCAGCGATCAGAGCACCACAACTACAAACAACCTTACAAATGCATTTAAAAATATATTAAAAAATGTAAATTAAATATATATACATACACACAAGAATAAATTGTTCCCCTCCTCTTCATGTTACTTTTTTTTTTTTTTCTTTTGATCTCCTGTGTGCTGACCTTGCCCCACCAAAGCAGAGCACACTGTACTTCTGTGCCCCCGTCTCTGCACTGTGTGAGGATCGACGGGTGTGTGTAGAGGGGATGTGGGATGTGTGTGCCGTGCTCCCCTGCTGTGCCAGGCCGGAGTGTGGGCCGTGAGAGTGCAAGCACCAGTGGGCACGGCAGGCAGAGGGGGAGGCGGGCAGACAGCAGGAACCTGGCAGCCGTGGCGTGGGAGAGCTCTGTGCATCAGAGACGGCCGTCAGCACTACGGCCGCCCGCGCACTTTGCAAGCAGCTGTGTAACGTGTGAAACCTAGAGGGGGAGGTGGGAGGTTAAAGTATAGGAAGTACATTGCAAAAGGTGCCAAATTACCTACAAAGTTTGCTCAGGTAGAATTTAAGAGGGAAGACCCAGACAATAGGCCTGCACGCTCCAGAGCAACGTTCCTACTCTTTTTCTTTTTAATAATGATCCGAGTGCAGTTCCTGTTGACATTTATGGAAAGCTGCAATGGAAAAATTCCTGAGATATTTTATACCTTACCAGAAACCTGAGGACACAGTCTGGGGCAATGTTTGCAAACTGTTTCTGATTAACATCATAACTCGCTCTCTCTCTTGGCTTTTTTCAAAAATCTTCTCTCTCTCTCTCTTCCTTTTTCACCCACCCTTTACTTGGACACCTACTGCACATAGCAGGGAATTGAGAGCTACAGTGTGCCTCCTGACTGACTCCCTAATTGCTTAATTGAACCAATTATTGCGTTTTAACTAGTACAAGTGAACATGCTGTTCCAGCTCCCAAATACAGCCTGCCCAGCTTTGGACCTACATGAACACAACAGTCCTGCAGATTGCGCAAGTGGGGGGTAGGTGGTGGTAGTGGGGGCACAGACAAGTTATCAAGGACTCTAAAAATGCCTCAAGGGGATCAGGGTTCAGCTCAGGCAGTCTCCTCCTGCCCTCTTTCTGCATGTCTTGTTGCGCTCTGAACGTGGGCCCCCGTAGAGATGGTTCTATTTTTGAATGCTGTAAATGGAGACAGTTTATTCCTATGTATTTCTGGGAAGCGGAGAGGAAACCCCATACATACATCTGGGGGTGCTGCCTGGTCACTGGCGGTCCTCTCTAGGCATCGCCTTCCTATCTGGGCCTTCCGCCCCCTGCTACAACCGGCTATAACTGCCTTCCGGCGCTTGTTCCTCTCGCGATCCCAGGCCAGTGGTGACTGTTCTGTTTTTGTTTGGTGTTTTTTTTTTTTTTTTAGCTTTTATTTCTGGAATGCGACTGCTGTTGCTGTTGCTGTTGTTGTCTGTCTGTTGTGCTGAGATATCCTTGCCCTACAGATTGGTCACAGTTGACTCATGTTCAGTAGAATTGCGAAAATTTGATTTGTTGACGAGAGAGATGCACGAGACGATGGAGGAAACACTTCTGAAAGAGAAGCCCTCCTCTCAGCTTCCCCCTGCCCAGTGTTGGAGATTGTGTTTCCCCTGGTCAGATGTCATATCCATAACTCAATAATCTGATCCAGGCAGCACATAAAAATACGTTTTTTTTCTCCTCCCCTTTGCTGTGCCATGCATTTTCTTCTGTGTGTTTGAACTAAAATTGGTGACTTTTATTTACTGCTAGATTTGATTTATTATTAATTTATGCTTATTGTATTTAGTGAAATGCATCTTCCGTTAGTTTTTTATCAAAGCAAGAAAACCTCCCTTAATCAACAAACAACATGTATTGGAGACATCCTACTGGCTCCACACTTAGGAATCCAAATTGTAGTCCTGCGTATTTGGGTTAATTTTGTGTTTACCGGTCACTGTTGTGTCCTTGTCTGTCTGCTGTAGTAGATCAGTTGTAACAGGGACTGACTGGTGCGGTCTGTCTGTCCTAGGTGGTGAAGGTGAATTCAGAGAAGGAGCGACCCCAGCTGCTTTGTGTAAAGGCTCTGGCCAGCAGGGGGCGCCTGGACTCGGTGACCCAACAGATGAGCTACCACCCCCAGTACCTTGAAAGCTTCCTGCGCACACAGCACTACATCCTGCACATGGACGGGCCCCTCCCCCTGCACTATCGCCATTACATCGCCGTCATGGTGAGAACCACAGCATTGTCTCCCTGCCTTTCTGTCTGTGTGTGTGTGTGTGTGTGTGTGTGTGTGTGTGTGTGTGTCTCTTTGCCTTTCTGACTGTATCCTGTGTGTCCTGTTTCCTCCCAGGCTGCAGCCCGGCATCACTGCCGCTACCTGGTCTCTCTGCACTCTGCCCACTTCCTGCGAGTGGGCGGGGATCCCGTGTGGCTGCAAGGCCTGGACCACGCCCCACTGAGATTGCGCAATCTAGACCAGATCAACAAGGTTCTTGCTCACCGGCCCTGGCTCATGGCCAGGCAACACATAGAGGTACAGTAGAGCCCCCCCGCCCCGATGGGCCCACTTTGTAGGTGTTCACTGCTCTATATTGTAGTGTTTATTTTGTAGCAGTTTCCTGTTCCTATAATCTCTGACCAGACAGCCTTATTGGCTGAGTGCATAATTCACTTGTAGCTCCAATAAATCATAAAAAGTATTTATTTAGCCCAGGATCCTGATGAAGATCACTGGTAGATCGAAACGTTGTTAAAAAAAACCTGAGAAGCATGGGCTAAATAAATCCTTTTTATGATTTTTTTGGAGCTATAAGTGAGTGTGCGGGTATGCTTTTCTTTTTATGTGATACGATCTTTTTCGATACCCAGCACCTTCTAAGGTATTCAGATGTGCGCGTGTGTAATCTTTTTTCAGACTGCATAATTTAAATGGTATAATCCATAATGGCTGTGTTGATGAGTTGTGCAGTTATCCTCAGTCTTTATTTGTAGAGTTGCCAGAGAGTGCATTAAACATTGAAATCAACAAAAGCTGTGTGTTATTAATACAAAAAGTAAACTATTCATGTTTCCCCACAGTCCCTGCTGAAGATCGGGGAGCAGTGCTGGTCACTGGCAGAACTGGTGCAGGCTGTGGTGCTGCTGGCTCACTGCCACGCTCTGACCAGCTTCGTGTTCGGTGCGGGGGTGGATCAGGAGTCCCCTGGCCCTCCTGGCCTGCCCAGCTACTGCTTCTGCGATGCCGCCAATGGCAACGCCACCCCCCCCGATGGCCTGCGGCCCCCCTCCCGCCGAAGGGTAAGAGCGTGTAGACCTTTGCGTCTCTCTCTCTCTGCACCTGTCTTGCTGCCCATGACCCAACTCTCATTCACCAAGGGCCCAGACATAGTCTGGACTGGAGCGAGCGCTGTGGTGAATGCACCCTGAGCGCTGGCTGGACCCTGCCGGGAGTGCATGTGCACCAGTCCAGACCAGTGCTGCTGGTCATTGTTTGGGACACAGTTCCTAGAAGAGCTGCTGCAGGGAGTTTACATACAAACAGAGGAACAGAGCAGAAGGCATCTGAGCCTGCAGTGAGCAGGACAGGGTGACAGCTATTGATCTGGACTGGGGCTCTAAACACTTTCTCTCTCTGTGCACAGTCCCTGGACTCCAGCAGCGATGGGGTGTCCCTGCGGGAGCGTCTCCAGCGAGCCCAAGAGGAGAAGGACAGACGAGGGGAGCGGCGGATCCTGCACACAGGTACGCAGCTCTGTCTCTGTGCATGCCTGCGTGTCAGTGTGTGTGTGTGCACATGTCTGTGTCCTGTGTCTGTATGCCAGTCTGTGTGCGCGAGTCCTCAGTTCCTGGCTCTGTGTCCGCAGAGCTGGAGGATGAGGAGGAGGTGCCGTGCTGTGTTGACCCCTTGCGCTACATGTCTGACCCCGAGTTCGGCTACCAGGAGTTTGACAGGAGGGAGGAAGACCACTTCCAGGTTTTCAGAGTGCAGGTGAGCAAGCCACACAGTGTGGAGGCAGTGCAGAGAGTGTGTGAGTGTGTATGAGAGGGCGAGAGAGTGCGAGTTTGAGTGGGTGTGTAAGTGAGGGTGCAGTGCTTGGGTGAGGATTTGCTTCAGGTTTCAGTGCTGTTCCTTTGTGCAGGACTACTCCTGGGAGGACCATGGTTTCTCTCTGGTCAATCGTCTGTACTCAGATATCGGCCACCTGCTGGATGAGCGCTTCCGCAAGGTGACTAGCCTACCCAGCAGCCTGCTGTCCAGTGGCCAGGGCCCCGACCTCAAGAGAGCAATCTGGAACTACATTCACCGCATGTTCGGCATCCGGTATGTAACTGTCTGTTTGCCTGTCAGCAGTTACTTTCCTTATGGACTTCAGAATTGCCTGTTGCTCAGCACCTCAACTACACAGTCTACACTACACAGACACACAGACCATAAAGTGTGTGCCTATAGTCCCACACTTAATCCACAGCTCAAACAGCATTTAGGCCCAACTCTCACTGGACGTGCTCTGCATGGGCTGGCCACATGGGGGAGCTGTTGTACCAAAATTGACACAATATTTGTCCCTTTTAGCCGCGTGTGCCATTTGGCTATATGTTCCCTGTGTTCCTCTCTGAGAACTGACATTTTCCTTGATATCCACGGCTCCCTGTGACCCTATCACAGGCTTTCTCCCTGATCACCCCTGCCTCACACTTGGTGTTTCTCTCTCCCCATAAAGCCCCCACCTCCTTCCCCTTCCCCAGCCTCCGGCACACTCTGTTTAGCCCTTCGTCACTGCCATTTTCTTTCTTCCTTCTCTCTTCACTGACTGTGCTCCCCAGGGGCCGCACCAGTGTTTGCAAGCAGCGTGGCAGTGAGGCGGCGGTGTTGAGTTTAATTGGGTCCCCCTGGTGACCATTTCATTCTGCCTGCCTACCTGCCTGAGCAGTTCCCAATTCACTGGGGTTGGGGGGGTGGGTGGCACAGATTAACTGAAACGCCACCTGTAGGAGACAGGCCACCTGACCTGCTCACTGTGATTGCCAGCTGGTGGAGAGGGCTGAGCAGAAGGAGAGAGACATAGACTGACAGAGAGATGCAGACCGAGAGAGAGCCTCACTAATTGTGTGTGTGTGTGTGTGTGTGTGTGTGTCACCTGGCAGGTACGACGACTATGATTATGGAGAAGTGAACCACCTGGTGGAGCGCAGCCTGAAGCTCTACATCAAGACGGTGACATGTTATCCGGACAGAACCAGCACACAGCTCTGCCCACGCTCCTGGAAGTCCCTCAAGCCAGCTGAGAAGGTGAGGAGATTTGGGATTTCACAGATTTCCCCAGATCCCCCCCCATGCACACAAAACACACTCGCACTCACGTCTCATGTACATCAGGCGTGGGTGACTCCAGGCTGGGTGGAGCTGCAGGGTCCTCTGGTTTTCGTGCCGCCCCCGATCACTTAATTCCCTAATTTAGCTAATTATTAGCACGATAAGCCAAACCACCTTCTGGTGTTCATCAGTTGCTAATTGAAAGGTACATTGAAGACATGTAGGAATCTGCCTCTAGATGACTGGAGTTGCCCATCCCTGAGAGAGAGTGACTGAGAGAATGGGATGACATGTACACCGATCAGCCATAACATCATGACCACTGACGGGTGAAGTGAATAACACTGATAATCTCGTTATCATGGCACCTGTCAGTGGGTGGAATATATTAGGCAGCAAGTGAACATTTTGTCCTCAAAGTTGATGTGTTGGAAGCAGGAAAAATGGGCAAGCGTAAGGATCTGAGCGACTTTGACAAGGGCCAAATGGTGATGGCTAGACGACTGGGTCAGAGCATCTCCAAAACTGCAGCTCTTGTGGGGTGTTCCCGGTCTGCAGTGGTCAGTACCTATCAAAAGTGCTCCAAGGAAGGAAAAGCGGTGAACCGGCGACAGGGTCATGGGCAGCCAAGGCTCATTGATGCACGTGGGGAGCGAAGGCTGGCCCGTGTGGTCCGATCCAACAGACGTGCTACTGTAGCTCAAATTGCTGAGAAAATGATTGCTGGTTCTGATAGAAAGGTGTCAGAACACACAGTGCATCGCAGTTTGTTGCGTATGGGGCTGCGTAGCCGCAGACCAGTCAGGGTGCCCATGCTGACCCCTGTCCACTGCTGAAAGCGCCTACAATGGGCACGTGAGCATCAGAACTGGACCACAGAGCAATGGAAGAAGGTGGCCTGGTCTGATGAATTTCAAGTTCAAGGTGTTGACTTGGCCTCCAAATTCCCCAGATCTCAATCCAATCGAGCATCTGTGGGATGTGCTGGCCAAACAAGTCTGATCCATGGAGGCCCCACCTCGCAACTTACAGGACTTAAAGGATCTGCTGCTAACGTCTTGGTGCCAGATACCACAGCACACCTTCAGAGGTCTAGTGGAGTCCATGCCTCGACGGGGACCTACACAATATTAGGCAGGTGGTCATAATGTTATGGCTGATCAGTGTATGTCAGTGTTTTGGTGTCACTTGGTGTCACTCATGCCAATAAAGCTTATTTAAGTTCAGACCTGCCTCTTCTCAACTGTAACACACAGACGGGCAGCAGGCAGGAGCCAGGTTTTAATGATGATAGTCATGGCTGTCACTGTTGTTTTTGTCGTCTCTCAGGTCCATGTGAACTTGCTGATAATGGAGGCCAGACTGCAGGCCGAGCTCCTGTATGCGCTGAGAGCCATCACTCAGTACATGATCGCCTAGACCCGGGGGAGGCAGGGAGGGGAGGGGGACAGGGTGGGTCTGAAGGAGAGCGTGACCTCAGGAAGGTGTACATGACAACACTGGGAATGAGTGGTACACCGTTCTAGGAGAGAGCGAGAGGAGGGGGGGACTGATGGGTAGAATGTTAGAGGGGAGGAGCGGGTGAGGAAACTGGATGGGGTGGCAGACTTGTGCCAGTAAAGAAAGAAAGAGAGAGAGAGAGAGAGAGAATGTGGGTGTGTATGTGAGAGTGTGAGAAAGTGGGGAAAAAGGGAGGGAAAGACAAGCATTCAGCAATACGCAGCTGTCGCACAGGTCAGCATCTCCCGTCCAGGCCACACTCTGCAGTCCTGCAGCAGGGTCTGCCCCCAACACTCCACCCCCACCCTGCCTCCATGGGCTCTTTGCCCATCACTTCCTCGTTTGTTATTTTTCTTTGTTCTGTTTTCACCGCAGCTACGATCTGTGACGGTTAATGTGCAATTATTATTATCATTGTTATTGTTATTATAAATCTTATAATTATAATAATTCTCAAGACTGTGAGGAAAGCTGAGCTCTGTTGCAGAGACGCCACCTTCTAAAATAATAGGGGCTTTGTTATTTTGATCGGTATGTTTGTCTGTTTTTGTTTCACTTTATTTTCTCTCCCCCCGGTTGTTGTGATGATGGGGGGTAAAGTGACACTTTTTATGATTGTTATCATAATTATCAATGTTTTTGTTTTGTTTGATTTTTAATAACTTGGAAGGTACTGCGCACCATATAAACCTGAAAAGTTTGTCTCCCAGGCGTTTAGGTTCCGTGTCACGGGCCCTGTCCGACATGAGAAACTCGAGAGGCCTTGTGCTCAGTCTGACGCGCTTCTGGGATCGAACAGGAAAGGGAAATGCAGGTGTTCAGGTTAGCTTTGTGGGTTTTGGCGACCTGGTGAGAGCATGAGAGCTCTGGGGGGGAAGAAAAAACACTAAAGAAAGCGAAAAAGAAAAAAGCACTTTAAAAAAATATATATTAAACAATATAAGATAAGGTGGCGGATGCCACAAAACCTCCCAGGTGAACTTCCGGTCCCATTTTAATTAACAGAAAGCGTGCGTGATGGACTGCAGTGTCGTCCCAACAAGGTAACCTGGAGACGGCCGTGCAATGTGATTCAAGGCGCTTACAGAAACAAAGCAATTTATCGAGGCAACTTGGCGTCCACGTCAAGCGCTAGAAAGTCGACCTGGAAAGTAATTCAGGCGTTTGCACTCCCTTGGCTGCAAGGAGAGAAATAAAGAGGAGGAAATAAGTCAACCTGTGCAGTTTTGGTCACTGGGGACTGCTGTACCCCACCCCACCCCGTCCTGTCTGTCTGACTCCTGCCAGAGCAATGACTGAGGCGGGACGGGCTATTCACAGAGGATGGAAAGTGAGAAGGAGGGAGGGAGGGAGAGAGGCTGAAGGGGATAGATAGATTGAGTGAGCATGACAGAGTCCCAGAACTTGTGCTCAGCATACATGTTGCTCAGTGGTCGGAAATATGGCTCTTGGGTGGTTGGTGAACAGGATGGGCTCCTGAGGTTTATTTGTGAGCCCTGGTGCTTTACATAAAAGCCAAGAAAATCCAAGAATGTGACATTGAGGTACGAGTTGGTTCTGCATTGTGCAGTTTCCTTTGCATTTTCACTTTCTTTGAGGGGTGGAGGGGTGGGGAGTAGAAGGAGGCAGGTGTTTGCATGACTGTTTTTGTTTTCTTCCTGTTTTAGGTTTGTTTCGTTTAGTTGTTTGGGTTCTTCGCTGCTAAAAATCCATCCACTGTATTGTTACCCTGAATATTTCAGAAGCAGTAGGTTTGGAAAGCCCTTGTTGGGCACCATGTTGACAACAACCAACAAAATAAGAAATAAATTTAAGGAATATATATAAATGCAAAATCCAATGTATGTATCTGTGGTCTGAATGATCCACGTCTGTCCGAGTTCCACCTTATGCGCTTCGCACAGGTGCCTTTGTACTGGGGTGTGGCCTGGGGCTGCGGCCTGTATCTGAAGCTGACTGTTCTGTGCTGTTCATCTGTTGCCCTGCCGCTGCCTCGCCCCCCTGCTGGGCTGGAAAACTCCTGCCTTGCCACACTCCCTGGATTCCCTGCCGCCCCCCCCCCCAGCTGGACTGCCTTTCAGCATGGCTCCTCTGATCAGGCATTCATTTGGGAGCTGGGACCCTGTTTTTCAGGACTTTGACTCTTAATCTGAAGCAAGACAACTCCTACCACTCCGCTCTCCCCCGCCCCACAACACAACACCCTTCCCCTGTACCAAGAGTCTGTTCCGGCACTTGCCCATCCCCTTCCACAAGGACCCAGAACCTAGAACCTGCACAAAACTCGGCTCTGGAGCACTGGCTTGGCTCCCTCCCTCACTCAAAAACTGTTGTGGAAACATCTGTCGCCACAGCTGATTGGAAGGCGCTCACTGACTCATTGCCCGTCCTCGATGGATTCTTTCTGCTCACTGGCTGATTCACAAGACTGCTTTGTGACATCACAATCTAATGCCTCGTCCTCAGTAAGGGGACTAGGAAGCCAAGAGACAACCATGCCCTCTTTTCCCCCCTGAGAACACACCCCTCTTCTCCCCCTGGATATCAGAGGACAACATTGAGCTGTCATTCACACAGCCCCTCTCTCCCCCCTCCCATCAGTGAGAGAGCAGAAGGACAGAAAAAGGGACACTGAGACTGAGAGTGCATGGCTAATGCCTAGTTGTTCAGTATTTACCGCGTAAATGTATGGACAAAAACTAAAGACAAAAGAAAAAACTAAAAAAAAACTAAAAAAAAAAAAAAAAAAAATGAAACAAAAAAAGTTGTTTTTGGAAACGAGAGAGAGACTTATTTTTTCTATAAAGATAAATATGTTTGACATGTTCTAACTGCTGTGCGTGTGTTTTGTGTCTCCGTGATCTGAGTATTTCTTCTATTCTGGGTGACGTGCAGTCTTCCTCTGCAGCCAGTTTGCTGACACTTAAACTGAAAGGGCAGGTCTCATGTCTTAATGAGTTATATTATGCAATATAGATGTAAACATATCTGTTTTTTTTTTCTCATTGCCAGCGTTTGAGCTGGAAAACAGAGGGGCTCGTAGCCTGTTTTGCCAACAGAATGTTTGCACAAATTCCAACAGTAAAATATGTCCGCTGGGAGGGAGGGAGGAAGAGTGTATGAGAGTGTGAAAGGGGACAGTGAGAGACCCAGGAGGGAGAGAGGGACCAAGAGAGACCGAGCGAGAAAGTGAGCGAGACACAAATGCAGAGACTCTCCGAGACAGACGGAGGGTCTCCCTAGTGTGGGAGGGGTACCAGGAGATAGAGAGAGAGATTAGAGGGACAGAAGGAAAAGCGTGCAGAGTGCAGACTGCTGGGCTGAGTTTTGTTAGTGGATTAGATGTTTCAGGTAAGAGCCACCAGTGCTGTTCTGCTCTCCACCACTAAAGGGGGCTCCTTACACATTACTGTACAGTACCTGTGGCCTGCACGACGCCATGCTTTGAGGCTGCATCACCGCCTCACTTTTCTTTCCTTTTTCCCTTTACTTAAAAGTAGACCAGGAAGAGTTTTTGGTCAATATATTTCATTATACCAAGATCCCTACTGGAAATAATGTGTAACTGCACTTTACAAGAAGATGAGGGAGGGGCACAGAAAGAGAGCACAGACAAGCAGTGTTGAGGTAGCCTAATACTCTCCTCCTCGTGTTTATTAAGAACAGGGTGCCTGGCTGTCATCAACACTGATAAATAAAATCAAACCAATAAATGCAAAAAGATGTCTAGTTAACACCCCCGCAGTGAGAGGGGTGGTTTGCAGGAGTTGACATTGGTGTTACCTGGAGTTGTATTATGAAATCTGCCTGCAGAGTCCCCCCCCCCCCCCCCCCCCCGACTGTTTCATCTCCCACACCATGCTCCTCCCTGAGAGAGGAGAAAGGGTGCGTGTGTACAGCACAGAGCCAGGAACGTCTGACCCCACAGGGCAGTGAGGGTGCTTGGATTCTGGCTCACCTTAATCGACAGCCGAGGTTTGAATCGATGCCAAGGGGAGATGTGCTGCATCTCTGCGGCACGCATGGATATGCTACGACAGAGGCCTCCTGTACACATTGTGTGGTCTCCATGCCTACTGTAGTCCTCTGTGCCTTACTGAAGACACCCTGAAACTGCCTCCCCCCCAATACAGGGCCCCAGCCATCCCCACTCTCTCACTCTCGCTCTTTCTGCCTGAGAGCGTGGACAGGCTCTGGCCCTACTTCTTGTCAATGGTTCTATTGTGTGCGAGTTGTGCTCACTGTGCTGGCTGCTTGTCTCTGCCTGGCCAGGGCTGGGCTTCACAGGCAGACCTCCAGCTACAAAACAGCTCCCTCAACACCCCGCAGCCCTCAAAACTCCCCACCCCCTTTCCCTTCCTCTCTCTCCCTCTCTGCTTGCTCGCCCCCATTGTCTGGTAGGGAAAAACAGGGTCCTTGCTTCTCTCTCCCTCTCATTCTTCTTGAAACTCAAAAAGAGCAGCTGCCTGGACTCTCAATGTCAGTGTCTCAGGCTGTGCTGTTCTCTTCTAGAAACATCTAGGGCACTGAGGTTATTTTAACCCTTCCCAGGGTTCTAGAACCCCCCCGACCCCTCAACCACATCAGAACAGAGGAGCTTTTCCAGATCAGCAGGGACACACGCACCCGGGGACACAAATGGAAATTGGGCTTCAAAGGCATTCAAGACTAAAAACAGGAGACACTTCTTCACACAGAGAGGCGTCACAATCTGAACAAACTCCCCAGCGATGTGGTAGAAGCTGAAAATTTGCGAACATTTAAAAATCAGGGTTCCCACACCTTCTTAAACATCAAATTCAAGGACTTTCCAGGCCCAATTCCCTCAAATTCAAGGACCCAACATGGATCAAGGTTAATTACTGTTACACCACTGAGAATTTTTATAAAGACAACTAGCAGGCTTTATAGAAGCTCACAGACAACATTTAAAAACAGAGAGGCTTGAATGTGCAAGTAAAAAAAAAAATCAAACAAACTTCAATTTCTATTCTTGCACAAAATATATAAATTCAAGCACTTTCAATGACCCATGTCTATTTATGTCTATTTTCAAAAACATTCAAGGCCTTGATTTTGTTTCTCTCAAATTCACAAACTTTCAAGGATTTCAAGGACATGTGGGAACCCTGAAAAATAGACTGGATAGGATCCTTGGATTACTTAGTTATTAATGGACACCAAACAAGCACAATGGGTCGAATGGCCTCCTATCGTTGGTAAACTTTCTTATGTTCTTATATAAAAAAAGACACAGAAGTGATACTGTTGACCCATGAGAGGGGTTTCATCACTTTAAAAGAGCTGTAGACACATACACAACATAGAAACTCACACACACAACACACAGACATACACATTCATACTCTGCCACACACACATTGATTTTACACCTTAAAGCAATGTCAGATATTGATTAATATCTTTGATCCCTTAAATTGATTAACAAACACGATGTCAATGGAGTCACTGGAGCTCCAGTGGGACTGGACACCCGAGCACACAGATGGGAGCCCTGTCCCAACCCAACCTGTGAATAAACTGGTCTTCACCCCTTTATAAGACCTCTTTAACTGAGAGACACGAAAGGAGAAACAATGTCTCAATAAAAAAATCAATTTAATGTGTTAACAATTCCAATTTCTTTTTTCAAACTTGGTTCAGATTGGAGCCTCTGGATAACTTTACAATATGTAAAGTGAGATCTGTGATCAGAACCTCCCCCCCGCCAAAAAAAAAAGACAACCTGAATTATAGTAATGAATTAGATTGAAACAGATATTGGCTACGCACAATTTAACTCCCCCACCCCAACATCACCCCCCCCAAAAAAACTAACACAATGCATAATCAAATGGGATGGTTACAATTCTCTTGGTAAACTAGAATAAAACTCACTACTTTTCAACTTGTTTGAAAGAAGAAATCATATACAAAACATGAAAAAAATATATATATATTAATACACAAAACAAATACTGGCAAAAATAAAAACAAATAACAAAATTCCTGCATATGTTTGTCAGGTGTGGCCAAAAAGCAGTGATTCAGGGGTTAAAGTTCACAACCTCTCCACAGCCACACACATAGCCCAATGGACCTACTGAGGGGACACTACACAACATCCAATTCGAGCAGTTCAGAAGGACAGGTTCCTAGCACAGTGGCATGAACACAACAAACAAGCAAAACTCCCCAAAAAAGGATCAAATAACTGTAAAACATTCAAATGGTGTTTCCCAGGAGGAGCTACACACATAGGGTAGTCCAAGCATTGTTTTTTTTCTGCTCTCGTTTTGTTGCAGAATTATTCCTGTTAGTCAAGTGGAAGTGACTAAATCAAAAAGCAGTTAAAATCTAATCATGAAAAACCTAATAAAAATAAATCAAATAAAAAGGAAATAGCATTGATATTCACTCCTATACCCTGGGGTGTCCTGCATTTTTTCGTTTGTGTGTGTGTGTTTCTGATTCACCAGCTCTCAGTGTCCCAAAGAAGAAATCATTACTTCAATTGTGTTTGACATTTTGAGCAAACCCAGGCCTTTTCTTTGAACTTTATACACCCTTTACCAACCATTAAAATCCATTATGGCTTAGGGTTTTGGCACAGCTCGTTAAGCGTATGATTGAAAGATAATTAATTCCAGTACTATTGTAAGTGCAAGAGCTGGTTGCGCCAGTCACAAATCGAAAGGCCTTGGGCTTGGCCTGTGAACGCCTGGGTGTGATGAGACTATATTTAAATCAAGGCGGTGTCTGCCGTTGGGTAATGACTTCTGACTTGGGACCCGCAGCAGTTGCAAATCATCATCTGTCGCAATGTGCACAGTCACCTGCTTACAGTCATCTCATCACCGTTTTTGCAAAATGTCCTTGCAATGCAAAACAAACAAACAAAAAAAAAGACTAAAAGACTAAAGACTGGAACGGACTATTTAAATTCTGTGACTCCAATTAACCAATTAAGACCTGAGATGGAGTGCAAACCAGTCCCCCCTTCGGTCCATTAGGACTGGACCAGCCATGCCGCTTTTCTTCAGTTAAAAAACTAACTTCTGAAAAGAACTGGTGTCACGTGTGGCCTGCCTGTCTTTCTGGCATTCGGCTCCTATCTTATACAAAGGCGTGGCGGGGAGCTGTGGTCCTGCAGGTGGGGACCATGGTGTCTCAGTTTCTGTTCCTCCTCCACTAAACCGTTTATTTGCTAACGTGAACCAACCGAGCATCACTTCCTGTGTCATGAGTCGGCGGGGTATGTAGGGAGAGAGGCACAGAACCTGCAGGACTGACTGCAGCCCTCTGGGAACAGGCTGCCCACCACTGCTGCATAAGCAGTGCTACGGGCGTCACTTGTTGAAAGCAAGAAAGAAAAAAACGGTTTAGTTTTGTAGGCTGAGAATTTACAAACACATGCTACTAGAACAGTTTATTCTAGCTGCTACTGCTACCTTTGGGAATTAAAAAAATAATAGTAATAGTAATAATTATAATAATCAGTCTGGATAAACAATTCTACTTAAGGAAAAAGAGGAAAGAAGACTCAAGTTAAAAAAGGAGGCAGTAAAAGATTTGGATTGGGAGCGAACAGATCAGGAAATCGCCCCTGTAGGGCAAAACTAGTTACAACATTTTCCCCAAATAATGAAAAACTGATAAAAGTAAAAACTATATCTAAATGACTTGCTCTGATAAAACTGTAGAATTAGTGTCTCTGGACAGTTTCTCACAATCAATATACAACATCCAAGTGAGTTCTGTTTTTTTTTTGCAAAGGAGGCTGCGTTGGACAGGAACAGAACCTCATCACGCCGGGGAAGGGTAGCACAACCACAGCACCTGGGCAGTCAGGCGGGACAACATGGCACTGCTGCCCAGGCACTACATGGAGGACACAAACTAGACCTGACGCTGCAAAATAGATGCAAGACAATGAGCCAGGAAATTATTTTGTGTGTGCATGTGACGAAAACAGGATTTTGTTTTTATTTTTCTAAGTGCAATCAGACATTTTAAGACAGGAGACAGGCCCCTATTTTCTGTGTTGTGTCCGAGGGGACAAACCTGCAGCTGCCTCTTGGAAGTGTCACTGCTTTCACCCAAGGGCTTTCGGGCGCTTGGCTCCGAGGATCTGTGGACAGCAGGCCCCTCGAAGTCCTGCCTTGCACAGCCTCTTAAGTGAGACACTAACAGCCCTGACAGCAGCTGGGCCCCTGCAGACACTTCAGGGGCCACAGCTGCCAGGTGACCAGGTCTGGTGTGTTTCTTTCCTTCTAAGAGAAAAATATTTCTGCAGACTCCAAACCAAAAAAAAAAAAAAAAATGTTGTGGACGGCCCTGATGTGAAAGTTAGGCTGTAGTTTGAATGAGTTTTACCGTCATCCGTATCCCAGAAACAAACCCGAACTGGAAAACAATATTAATAAAGTAATTGTAGTAATAATAACACTAGTATAAATGGTAGTAATGCTATTTACAGTCTACAGCCATCCACTGTGAGTGAGTGATGAAGAGCAACACAGCCATTGAAAATTGGCCCCCCGTCCCCCATCACACATTGCCTTGCTGCATCCGCTGTGTTGTTGTAAACAAATAAAGGCTTCACAAATTCCAGCCTATATATATATATATATATATATATATATATTTAATTAATTCTCCCTTTTTCAAAGTCACATATAAAAAATATTTACTGTTTATTCAATTATTTATTATATTTCCATATTTAATAAATGTAATCACCCCCAAACAGTTTTATCATTATTATTTTAACCACCCTGAGAGTTAATGGCAAGTCAACATTTAAGCACATCTGACTTTAATTTAGAATCGTTATCTCTATATCTATTTATTTATTTAACAGTCTGTCTACTGAGATGTTGGAGGAAAAACTAAATTTGCTTAAAAATAATCACTAACAGGATGCAGAGCAGGGGGCACTCCACAGCTGAGCTTCAAGTGAACTTGACAGTTGAGATTATCAGCAGTTGCTTCATTTTTTGGAATGTGTGTCCCTCTTTACTCTTATCCCTACCAGACCAGGCACGTATAAACTGCCTGGTCTGGGGAACCAAAAAGTGCCAAACAGATTCACTCAAGTGCTGATACTTTACTGATACGACCAATACGCCTATATACTCCCCTCCTCCCTGGGGCCCAAACTACAGCTCTACACCTGTCTTCTGAGGCCTGCGCTAGAATTTCACAGAAATGTCAAAAGGCAAATTGCACTTTTTTTTTTTTTTTTTTTTGCTTTGTTGTTTTTCATAGTAGTGGGGGTAGGGTGCTAAAGATGCATAGTCCTCATACTCAAACAACAATGCCAGAGGCCCGACGTGTAGCGTCGATACATCAATGTTAGTGCTTCAAACCAGCTTTTGTGTGCTTGGTTGTTTTATTTTGTTTGTTTTGTTTTCTTGGGGGAAACTCAGGAAAGTAAATCCACCATTAAGATGGTGGTACATATATACAGAGTGTTTTTCATCTGTTTGTTTTATGCATTTATTTGTTGAAATAAAAGAAAATTAAAACGACTTTGACTCCCAGAAGAGCAGGTGCATAGAGGAGCAACGTCCTGCGATGGACATTCTGAGAAGCCCCCACCAAGTAAAACTCCCAGGCCGTCCCGATCAATATCAATTAGAAAAATGTTGTGAATAAAACCAGTGACTGTCGGGACCAAAGTACTTGTTCCCCGTCATTTAGGACCGTTTGTGTGTTTTTCATGCTGGAAAGACTACCCAGCTGCCAGCAGGCTTAAAATGACCTGTTTTGTTCACTGCAAGAAAAAGTTTCTCCTCAAGCTAACAAGTCCCCCAACCCCAAAGAAGCCTGCTTTGGTTCTTCACTGATTTACTTTTAAAACAAACTTTTAAGCTTATAAATGCCGAAAAAATACTTTTCACTCCACCGCTCCCATTCAGTACGTAGTGAGTTAGTGTTCCTTTGGTTTATGTACAAATCTACATGTATTTAGTCTTATACACAATATAAAGGATATAAAAATGACTGCTAAAAATGATCTGAAATTATATTCTTTTCTGTTTAAAAAAAATCATTAATATATTTCAATCTGTTAATGCGATTTTTCAGATAACTTTCATCCGTCTCTCCTAGTACGATTATAATCAAATATACTTTTTCATTTATTTATTTCTTAGAAAATGGTTAGTATGAAATATGTAATAATAATCAGCGTAATAGGAAATATTTCGATTTCAGAATCAGCCATTTCCTCGTCATACAAGAAAGGCTGTAAACTCTATTTTAGGAGCTGCCTCGTGTGAATTTGTGAGTATGTGTGTGTGTGTGAGATTATTATTATTTTTTTACTTTTTAATACAAAACGTTTAAACAGAATGGTACCTTTTCCTTTTTTCTTCTTCTGTTTTTTGCACACTATTTACACCGAGCATGTCAAGAAGAGAATCAAAGCAAACCCCTGTGCATTAAACCCACTTCTGCTGAGTGGTTCAGTGGGGCTGGGTTCTAGAACCAAATGGTTCAATGAGCGCTCTAGAACACACAGTAGGTTCTGCAGTTGCATTGTTGGGGGGTGTCCTGTGATTTAAAAAACAAAAAATAACAGCAATAATAATAGCAATCATCATCATAAAAATCAAACACTGACCCCATCACCAATCACCTTTGGGTAAAGATGTCCACCAAATGCCCTTTGTCGAGTTAAAAGTATGTTCACCACAGTCACAGTTCACATCTCACACGTCACGTCACGTCACGTCAGGCTGCTCTGCCACTCAGGTGACCAAAGCTCCACGCACTCCAATTCAGGCAGAATATCTTCATGCCAGTTCAGTAATTCAGCCATCACACTTCATATCCGCTGAATAAGCAGTCAGCCGGGTGCTCACAATGCCAAGGATGAATACGATCATGAATAACAATCATGGCCTATCACAGCACCGGCCCCTGCTGGTTTGCTATTGTTGCGTTCTGTTCCTTTTGTTTCATTGTTTCTTTTCTTGGTGTTGTTATCCTGTTTTGTAATCTAATGACCAGGATGCCCAAATTCGTACCACTGATAAATAAAAAAAATTGGCAAGAAAACGGGAGAACAAAAACTGGCAATAGGGTTTCGTTAAAAATAAAGAAAAAAAAAGAACCAGGAAAATAAGTTGCCCAAGGACAGACTGCGGACATGAGAACTCAAGTCATCCGCACCCTCTCGCCATGTTTCAGCTGTCTCTCTCTCTCTGTGTCAGTGCCTGTGTGTGTGCAAGTGTGTGTGAGTGTGTGTCAGGGTGTGTCAGTGTCTGTGCGTGTGTTTCAACGTCTGACTCAGGGTCTGACTAACACAGTATCTGTGTGTTTGTGTGTGTGTGTGTCTGAAATGCCTCCAGGTTGAGTGCAGCTGGTCAGTTTCCTTCTCCCATGTCAGCTGCAGTCTGACCTTCACAAACAGGTGCCAATGCCCTGTCTCTCTGATTCGCTCATTTGCATCTGGAGCCCAAATGGAGTCTTACTACCCAAAGTATTTCACAACCCATGGCTGCAGGGATCAGGCCCCAGTTTCTCTCTCTCTTCACATCTCTTGCACTCTGTTTTTGTGTTCCTGTAATTGCTCTCTCAACCTGTGTGCCAAATATGGCTCAAAGCAGGCAGACCAGAGTTTTGTTTGGGTGAAATAGATGGGGTTCTGTGAACAGCGATGGCCTGTGGGAGGCTTCGGGTGACACCAGAAGTGACAAACTAAATTTGCCACATGGGAGTGCTATCATCAAAATTAGGTCAATTTAATGTTTTAATAAGGATCAATATGTATGCCAAAACATGATACGTTTAGAGCATTTTATAAATGCAACAGGATTGAATCTGACTACGATATCTCCAGAATTTTCCCACCCACCCCATTTCAAACCGTAACCAGAAATACAGAGGGACTTTTATCTTTGTGTTTTTAAATTTGCATGTACAGTACAGTCACAAAGTTTCAAATACACAGTTTCGAAATCTGGAAGTTCCTAACTGCCTCACAGAAACCACTGTCAAAACTCTATACAGCACTGTGTTATTGCAAACAGTATGGAAAGACTCCACCGGCTATGGGATAACACAGCCTGGCGTGGCATGGCTCCTCACACTGAGCTTCAGGGACCAGCCGTTTCAGTCCAGACCTTTGTAGGGTGCGGTGTATTGCAGTCTTTAATAATGTTGCTGACTTTGATTCTCCTCACAGTGCTTATCCCTTCTATAATAACTGACAAAGGGGAAGAACCATTTAAAAAAGGTTATTTATGTCAAATGATAGTTACTTGTGTATTTATTATGCTGTACTGTTTTAGTTTTTTCAGACATCATCTATGACACGAGGTTAGAAAATCTCATGAGTTTCTATCAGCCTGGTCGGCCAATTAGTTAGATCAATCGTGACTGTACTGTACTGTAAACCGATCAGCCATAACATCATGACCACCTGCCTAATATTGTGTTGGTCCCCCTTTTGCCGCCAAAACAGACCTGACCCGTCGAGGCATGGACTCCACTAGACCTCTGAAGGTGTGCTGTGGGATCTGGCACCAAGACGTCAGCAACAGATCCTTTAAGTCCTGTAAGTTGCGAGGTGGGGCCTCCATGGATCGGACTTGTTTGTCCAGCACATCCCACAGATGCTCGATTGGATTGAGATCTGGGGAATTTGGAGGCCAAGTCAACACCTTGAACTCGTGATTCATCAGACCAGGCCACCTTCTTCCATTGCTCCGTGGTCCAGTTCTGATGCTGACGTGCCCATTGTAGGCGCTTTGGGCAGTGGACAGGGGTCAGCATGGGCACCCTGACTGGTCTGCGGCTACGCAGCCCCATACGCAACAAACTGCGATGCACTGTGTGTTCTGACACCTTTCTATCAAAACCAGCATTAACTTTCTCAGCAATTTGAGCTACAGTAGCTCGTCTGTTGGATCGGACCACACGGGCCAGCCGTCGCTCCCCAGGTGCATCAGTGAGCCTTGGCCGCCCATGACCCTGTCACCGGTTCACCGCTTTTCCTTCCTTGGACACTTTTCATAGGTACTGACCACTGCAGACCAGGAACACCCCACAAGAGCTGCAGTTTTGGAGATGCTCTGACCCAGTCGTCTAGCCATCACAATTTGGCCCTTGTCAAAGTCGCTCAGATCCAAATTTGATGACAAAATGTTCACTTGCTGCCTAATATATCCCACCCACTGACAGGTGCCATGATAACGAGATTATCAGTGTTATTCACTTCACCTGTCAGTGGTCATAATGTTATGGCTGATCAGTTTGGCTGATATGAGAATGAAAGTGCGTGTGTGTAAGAGAGAGAGAGGTAGAGAGGGAAGGCAGGTGGGGAAATAGAGGAATGTTCAAATTCAAATAAAGCACCAACAGTCACTTTCGTGCAAAGAAGAATGTGGAGCGGTCTCCACTCTTCTCTTCTACTGAGCGGAGTTAAAAAAAAAAACAAGTAAAAAGGCCATCTAAAATTAAGCGTTTTCTGCAAATCAATCCGCTGGCTGGTATTGATCGGGGTATCCATGTACCCCTGCTGCAGTATGTGTGTCTGGGCACAGGCGCCTGCCTCCTCCAGCCTTCTCCCTGCAGGCCTCTTGAAGATTTGATCATGAAGCAAGTGACTGCTGTACAGTTGGCATGTGGCACAAAGAGGCTGGTCCTGTTTTGTTTTGTTTTGTTCATAAAACAAAAAGGAAAAATGAATCGTATCATAAATAACTTCCACTAAACCCACCTCCTCCACAATATATATATATTTTTTTTAAATCCGACGGGTGTACAAATCTAACAGAGCAGAGATTTTGGCGATGTGTCTTCAGTAAACCTTGGATATTTCCCAGAGGGGATGCTGGCAGAGTTTTCCTTCCTCACTGTCACCCTCCAGTGCTCCATCCTGGTGGGGGTGGAGGGCATGGCGAGTCTCTGGAGAACCTGTCCTGCAAACAAGAAGGAAGAGGAGGGGACTTCAGAATAACAAAAGACGACTTTACTGTGGCCTGCGAGGAGAGCCCCACACAGAGGGGGCAGAGTAATGATAAACAAGCCCATGTGGTTAAACCATGTCTGTGAGTGAGTGTGTTTGTGTGGATGAGTGTTTGTGGGAAACAGGAAGCATGTCCACTGTCGTAGTGTTTTGTTTTTCGAAATTCAAATGCGTATTTTACGCTGGTAGAAGAACATCTGAGGAAGGAAGAGGCAAAAGGGACCGAGCTCGCTACCCACCTGGTGCAGACTGGAGGATGGGGCATTAACTGGGCACCCAACTGTGGGCCGAGCCCTGGGCAGAGGTGTTGGGGTAGCTCTGATTGCTGGGAAGGATGGGGTCGAAGTTGAAATCGATGCCTTCACCGTCCATGAGGTCGCTGTTGATGATGTAATCCACGTCGCAGTCCAGGTTCTCCGTGAACATGTCAATGTCCAGGTCGGTGGGCAGCTTGTCTTGGCTGGGTAGGAAGCAGCCGGAGCCCCCGAAGGGACCTACGGCAGGGAGGCTGGTGGCAGATGGGGGCATCCCCCCCAACAGCAGCCCTGCGGACGGTGTGGCAGAATGGGCAGCTGACAGATGGGCAGAATCCTGGCCCAGCACCGGCAGCAGCATTCCCAGTGCCATCTGCTGGGGGGAATTGCCCAGTTGGGACCTCTGCTGCTGCTGCTGCTGCTGCTGCTGCTGCAGAGACATGGCAGTGACAGAGTTCTGCTCTAGGGAGGGAACTTTCCCCCCCCGGCCCCCTAGCTGCCCTCCCAGGATCAGCAGGTTGGTGGCACCCTGGTTGGCCATCAGAGGGTCCACCTGGGTCATCATGACGTCACTGGGGGGTGGGGAGTCGGAAGTCAGCAGGGCTTCCAGGCTGGAGGGCACATGACCACTGAAGTGGCCCCCCCTGCCGCTGGAGCCCCCGTTGCCGGTCAGTGGGTTGAACAGGGAGTTGCCGAAGCTGGAGGTAGTGCTGGAGCTGCTGCTGCCACCCTGCGGGGCTGAGGGGGCGGCCGTCTGGGACTGTGCCACGCTGGGCGCCTGCTGCTGCAGTGCCTGTCCAGCCTGCAGAGGGCGGTAGGCCGGGAAGCCGGAGCTCCGGGACAGCAGGGTGGCGGCAGAGGGCAGTGGCGTGGGGTTGCCCCCAGCAGGGGGGGCCGTACTAGGAGTGCTGCCCTGCTGGGAGGTCACGAGGGTCAGGCCATCAATCAGGTCCAGCTCTTCCATGAGCGTCTCGGTGAGCGTGGGCGGCACGTTGCCGGCAGAGTAAGTGGCCAGCGCGGAATGCAGGTCATCATCGGGCAGCTCGTCCTCGTCCTCGTGGCCGGGCGCGATGGGGGACAGCCGGCCGCTCAGGGTACTGGCGTTGGAGCTGGTGCGTGGCCGGAAGCTGGTCCACATGTCCGGGTCATCCAGGCTGCCCCGGGAGGAGGGGCTGCTGCTGTTCACACCCCACTTAGGGAACTGCTGCTGGGACGAGCCGGGGCTGTCCGCCCCACCACCCGTGCCGTCCGCTGCCCCTTGCAGGGCTCCTGCTGCGCCCCCGGCGGCCTGCTTCTTGGTCTGCTTGGCGCGCATGCGGCTCTTCAGAAGCTTGCTGCTGTTGTCCATGGAGGCGGCGCGGCGGCGGGGGGCCTTGCCGCTCTTCCCCCCCTCAGGGTTCAGCATCCACCAGGAGCTCTTCCCCGTCGACTCATTGTGCACCCGCAGGAATTTGTTGTGCAGGGACAGGTTGTGACGGATTGAATTCTGAATTCGGAAAGGGTGTGGAAACAGAAAACAGAACAAGTAAGTGCGGGTGTCAGCAGGAGGGGCATGTGAAGGTCCTCAACAGCAGTTGTGTCAAGGCATATTAAAAACATATACCTTGATGGAAAATATCGTACGAGGCACATTTAAAGTAACTTATAATAACAGTGGCAGATGCACATTGTTTATTATGCTGCATTATAACCCAACAATCATAGGGAATAACACTCACTTCGGTACGTATCGGTGTCAAAGGTGAGGTGGAGGTGATGGGAAAGTGGCCTATGTGGTTGTGGAGGGTTGTCTGAGGTGCCAAGAGCAAACCCTGACACACAAACAGCATCTGATCAATACAGTCCGCATGCCATGTCGATAATGAAAATGCACAATGTTGGCCGGGGTGGCTGCTGTGGAAGGCGATCGATAGCACACAGCAGCTCAGATTATTACTCACTCAGCTGGGTGGCAGCTCATTGCACTTTGTCCAGAGGCACGTGTCACTCTGACAGACATGGGCCAGGGGCCGTACAAATGCTGTAAAGGCTTAAGCAGGAAGGCTTTCACTGACAGGCAGTGAGAATGCTAGACAGTGTAACACTCATGGACCCAATGTCATGAGAGAGGGGCTACCCTGCTTATCAGCTGGGGAGGCAGTCACTCACTACCACGGGCAGACGGGAGACACATGACATGGTGTAAGAGGCAATGTGCCCCTCACTGGGTAAATACTGGGATCAATAGAATGACTTTTATCTATGCATGTATGTGTTGTTGTTATTATTATTAATAACACAGTATTTGTATTATTATTATTTAGCAGGTGCATTTATCAAAGACAGTTTGCATGGCTTTTACAAACAACGCCTTACAGTATCCTACATGCACACATGACAAGGATAACAATAAAACAACTACAAAGAAATTAATGCATGCATTACAAGTGCCAAAAAAGTACAGGTGGCGATCAGAAAGGTCACCCTGGTGTCATATGAGCAGTGTTTATGTATTGATAGAGACAGCACTACAGAAATCTACTTGCTAAAATGAGCAGATATGATGTGTCCAACTGCCCAGAGAAGAAAACACACACACCTGTATCCTGTGCTCACCTTGGCCTGGGGCATCTAGCAGGACCCGGTGGGTATTTGTACCACATTTGTGAAACTGGACAATATTAACTGTTGTGAGGGGGCGGCTCATTTGGATATGACAGATGTGAGTTTGTGCATGTGAGTGTGAGTGTGTATGTGTTTTCAGATATTACCTTCCACCCTGCGGAACTGTTGCTGTCTCCTTTATCCTTGAAGTAAGGCACGGTTTTGACCATCCAGTCATAGATCTGGGCCAGAGTGAGTCGTTTCTCCGGCGAGTTCTCGATGGCTTGGCTGATGAGATCTGCATAGGACTGGTTACCCCAGGCATTGCGGCGGGAGGAGCCCTTCCTTGGGGTGACCCCGCCCACCCCAACTGCAGCCCCGCCTTCTGGAAAGACCACCTTCTCAGGCTCGGAAATGATTGGTAGCGGCTCCTGCTTTTCCTCGTCGGCGGGCGGAGTCCCAGCAGCCGACTCCGCCCCATCCGCTCCCTCCTGTTTGACAGTGGAGATATCAGGCCTGGGTAGAGGCCATGTGCAAGACCTCGGCCGGCTTTGCGGCTCAAAGTCCGGGTCGATGTCTACCATCGGTGATACCTTTTCCTCCTCCATAGTCCACGAGTATTTCTGTCCAACTTGCTTATCTGTATATAAGAATGGATGGAGAAACTATACAAATAATAATAGTAAAAAATCGAAATGGGAAAAAACGCATGCAAAGCTAAGTGCACCCTTGATACAAAAAATGATTTAAAAAAAACCTAATATTTAAAAAATATTAAAAAGGTTTTTACTGCAATATATATTGTTTGTTTAAAATAAAATAAAAACACCGGACAGCCGAATAAGGCGTTGTTAGTATCAATGCACCATTTATCCCTAAATTACAGAAGAGTCTAAACTTCCTGACGTCCCCCGTGTGTTTTTGTAATGCTACAGCTAAGTGACTCTTGCATATCCCAACACAAAGCGCTTCCTACTTAATGTAATAATATGCGAGTAGCTGGTCGTAAAGATTTACTATAATCTGGATCCACCAATATAGCGTCAACTAATCCTCCGCCGGGAGATTAAAAGGAATAAATAATCTTCTTAATAGTAAAATCTCTCGCTTTACTGGAGGGCAGAGGAGAAGTCTGATCAGGGGTTTTGTTAGTTTATATAAAAAGAACAAAGGGAACTCATCTAAGAGGAATGCGCATCAAAACATCTGGGCATTGGTCTGCACGCATACAAAACAACATTTGGACGACGAAAACTAGAATACTGATTCTATAAGATTGTTTTACAATAATCAATACTTTATATCAATATATTGGATACAAATAAAGATTTGGTCGCAAACATGCATGCAACCCCCCCCCCCAAAAAAAAACACAATGTCAAGTTTTCTGCACTAGCAGTACATTTTCCCAACACGTTATTTTAAGGATAGAAAAATAAATTCAATTTGATTAATATTTCAAGAAAATCTCAACTGGTTAAAAACTAAAAAATAGTATTAATTATACAAAATATGAAAAATCGATTCAATGGGAGTTTAACTGTACTTTTCTGTATTTTAAAACTTAAAAAATGAATATATTTATTTGCATAACCTCGTACGGGTTTCAAGAGTGCTATAATTTGCGTAATATAATAATGCTTTAGTGCTACACTTAAAAAAACAAACCAAATCCGTGCACCCAGTAAAAAAAAGGATTACGGTCCCATAGTAGGTCAGTATTACAAAGGAATGAGTGATTGACAGCTTCTGCACCGCCTCAGTATGCACGGACAAAAAGCGACCAAAACAGCCCAGTCCTTTCCGTGGAGACCGCTCCAGGACAAACCAACTCAGATTCAAGTTTATGACCATCGAAATCAGTTCAACGAGCAGCGATTATTATTTAAACAAAGGTCTACCATTCATTCGCTATAAAAATACACGTCTCTATGTATGAATAGGTAGGCCTATCGCAGAATTAAAAATAGTAATTATTGTATGTATGCATGCATTATGATTTCATAAAAAGCAGTATCGCGTATGCTGTCTTAGGTGCAAGCGCTCCCCCAATCCTTCCCGAGTTACTCGCTGAGGCGCTTCTCTCACAGTACACGGCCCATCACGGGAGTGCTGGCCGAAAGTCCACACGGCGGAAAAACAAGATGAAGACAAATCCGTGGCGCTTGCCGAGTCACGGACGGAGCCGCCGGACATGCCGGAGCAGCAGGCGCGAGCGGGCCGTCCTCGCTCAGGTCCGCGGTGCACCGGGCTGCCGCGTGCCCCCGCCCGCCATGCCTCGCGCTACACCGCGGGACCACGGAGCCGCGTCCCTCCCCCCCCCGGCCGGTGGTCTGCAGCCCGTCCTTATCCGCCCTCCGTGTTTATTTCATTCCCGGATCCGCGGAACCCCAATTCTCTGTCCGCTCGTAGTTCTGCGTTGTTTTGTTTTGACTCGACGAAGACTCCCTTCTACTGACGTCTGTTTACCTCGGCGGAGCAGCACGCACTGCGCCGGTGTGGCGGAGGGAGCCGGGAGAAGGAATTCTGGGAAATGCAGTCCCTTGGGTACAGTAGGGAAGTACAGTAGTGCTGTATCTAGGGGAATAGGGTTGGGGCGCTAGGCGATGCCTCGATGAATTGGCAGGGATAACGGAAGCCAGTGAAGTGTCCTTATGCTACGTGAAAAAAAATCTAAGCAGACACTTTAAATATAAATGAAATAGCATGTAACGGCACAGTATAATTCCCAATAGTGCGTCCCATGTGAAAGACAGAACTGGGGAATACATGTATGTATGTATTATTGTCAGCTGCTCAGTGACGTCCACGTTCCCCCTTTTGTCTGGTATTTAGTTTCATTCAGAAATAACTTAATATGACCATTTAAAATGCACAGTAAACTAACATTTCCCCGGCGGTTGCGGTGGCTGATGCGCGGCTCTTCATTTTTCCCAGAGCGCAGCTCAACGGTTCGGTGCCATTCGCGCAAAAATGCCAAATTCGCCAACTTTTTTTTATTTTCAATTACACATTAGCATTACGTGGAATGCGTTTGAAATAAAATATAAACCCACGTTCAAATTACGGAGGACAATTTAGGACTTGTTCTTAAATGGAGCAATTTAGCATTTTGGTTCATCCGAAAAGGACAACAAAACAAAAAAAGAACTACAGGCCCCATGATGCACTGGCTTCCGCTGTGCAGTGCGCGGGTGGGGGCTGGCGGGGGGGTGCAGCATGATGCAACTTTGATGAAAAACCAAAACCACGAGGAAGCAGATCTGGGTTTCGTAACATGATTGAATGCACGCTCATCTGCGGTGTCGAGTGAGGAGTTTCAGCACACACACACACACAGAGACAGACGGGCATACCTCCCTACAAGAGACCGTTAACATTACATTGAAATTAAACTGTTCAATGCAAATATTTAAGGCAGTATTTATGATACATTATTTTATATTAGATACCCCCCTCTCAAGAAAAGAAAAATAAATAAATTTGCATGCATGCATTTTAATACATCTAACGTCCTAGTTAGTATATAAGAGCTACAGTAAAAGCCAATTAGGCAATTACGCAGAGCTATTCCAATGTAAGGTTCATATGCAGAATTGTGCTCTGACAAATAGGACTAACGCAAGAACGGCACACCAGTTACTACAAGGGGTGTGTCGCAGTCATGTCCCTGAGGTTGCACCTTTATTGACTTGCCCTGATCAAATGTACATCGTGTTCTGTAGCCCACGACCGATAACATGTCACTCCTGCACTCGTTGTTGTAGTTGAGTGTGTGCTGTGGTGTATGGAAATCCGCACTTCTAAAGACAGGTTACTACTAGCAGGGTGCTGTTTCAGACTGTGACTGATTGATCTGGGTAGGTTATCTTTCTTAAACAGTGACTCTGCACGTCCGAACAGTTGCACCCCTCCCATGGACTATGTATATGGGTTGCTTTCGATGAAAAAACATATCTATATTAAATTACGCCAGGGGTAAAATGGTTAAATACATACATGAAAATTAAACTAGTAACGTGAAACATGAATTCTTCCCGAATTATGCAGTGCATTATCACTACGGTTACAGGGCTCTCCTGCAGCAAAGGTAGTTTGACCAAAGACACATGTTTTTATTAGTTTGTTTGTAGTGGTGTTGTATTTGTAATTTATTACCACAATCTAGATCTGTGGACCCACCACTCCCATATGGCTTACTTATTCATTTAATTTTAACGTAATGTTATTCACTCATCTCTATATCGCAGTGATGTTACCCAGGTATTATGTAGTCCTATATATCTATAAGAGTTTGTCAGTAAAAACCAAGTCAATCATGGGTGCGTTCTCCTGCTATGACCAGGTCATCAGGTTGTGTACTTGTGTGTTTGCGGTTTTCTCGGTTCATGGTCGTGTAATACCATGTGGATACCTGAGCAATACAAATGTGCAACAGTGCAGTACAATATTATCAAGCATAATACAATTACAGTTTCAAAATTACAGAAATGCAGGTAAAATATACAGTTAATATAATATACAAGTCCATACCTCTTAGTTCTAGTACTAATAGCTCAGAATTGCAGACAAGATAGCTTAGGTAATCACTATAAAATAAAGCGTTAAAACGGGGGCATAGGTGCAAAACCACTGGAGTGCTAAACTGCTCTTAATTGCTGTAATGCTCCGTTTTTGCGCTACGGTTACAGTCACAAGTTCTTGGTCAAAGCTGGATTAACCTGCTTGTGTTGTGGTCGAAACGCGAAAATGCACCCCATCTGTCAATCATCCTTCTTAATAAACAGCTGCTCTCGGGCAGGAAGTGTGCTGGAGCAGCTGGCGACTCACTGAGCAAGACTGAAAACCCAACACAAACCACAGCACAGACAAAAAAAGGTGCCTGGGGTGGTGATCTGTTGGCAGCTTTTTCCTTCAGGGTGCATAGCACTAGCATGAACAGGATGCCAGATCTGTAAAAAGTGGTAATTCAATCATGTGCCATATTTTGAAGTTGATTTATAATTATAATATAATTATATTGTGTTAATATTTGCAATTATTGCAATATGTTTTGTAAATATTATTAAAAAATATTTTAAGTGCTTTGTAAATATTATAAGTAGCTCTTTAGCACAGCCTAAGCAAATACATAAATAATATTAAATACAGTAATTAACTAAAAATCCAGGCCTTTACTCTTCCGCCCACCAGGATGCGCTCTTCCATGTGTTTTTGTCGAAAAATACTGCAGAACAGTATTTGTAGTTTTTTAGACGCAAAGTCGGCTGGTATTTGTATTTTTACGCTTCATATTTCTAATTGGTTAAGGCAAAGTCGACCACTTTTTCCAGCGGGCTGTCTGGTATGTTCTTTCTGTCTATAGGCTGAAATGACCTCCTGTCAAAATAAGGGGCGGGGTTACAGCGATTCCTCGATGCCCATTGGCCAGGGTGCTGCGGAGGGGGCGGGTCTACTCTACTCTGCTGCTGTCTCGCTGCCTTCGCGGACCCCGGGGTGGCTGCTCGAAGCTGAAAATGTCGGAGCCTACAGTAGCTGACACTCGCCGGTTAAACTCCAAACCTCAGGACCTCACGGACGCCTACGGGCCTCCTAGTAACTTTCTGGAAATAGACGTTTACGACCCACAGACCATCGGGGTAGGGAGGAACCGCTTTACCACCTACGAAGTGCGGATGCGGGTGAGTTGAGCGGTGTAGGTGATGATTGGAATGGGGGTGGGGATGCAGAAATCGAGCCCGAGGATGTGTATCGGGCCTACGAGTTTGAAGGGGGGTGAAAAATCAGCACTGGAGGGTTGTTCAAAATAATTCAGAAATATTGTTCGCCTTTAGACAACAGCTGTAGCTGCAGAAGTTTAATTCATATATAGCGGTGAAATATACGGTAAAAAAACAGCCTTAGTGAATGTCAGCTGGAAGCCTGAGCTCTAGAAAGATCTTTGTTTGAAAGGAAATCATAAAAAAGCAAGATCGTGGATCTACAGCAGGCCTGTTACAGGGAGGAGAGGAGGGAAGATGGGGGTGGGGGAGGAGGAGAGAAGCAGGGGTCGGGGTCGGGGATACGGGCAGAAAATGAGCATATAATTCGTGTAGTACAGATCCCCCTCAGGCGGTCGGATCTGTGACTCGGTTTGGGTGGGTACTGCCTCTGTCACGGCAGGCAAGCCGAGTGGAGGGGAAATTGCTGTTTTCTCTCGCTGCTGCAGATTTAATGGACCACGGATGCGGTCGGAGCCGATAAATAGCCGTTTCTGATGGCCGGCGATTACGACATGATTGTGCTGGTAATGCGGGCACATCGGGACTGGGAAGGAGTTGCCTTTTCAACTCTGGGGTTGTGGAGAAATGTGCCGTGGGACACTAATGGATTGCCCCAGTTTCAAAATGTGTGTGCGGTCTCCCCGTTTTTCAGTGGGATCTGAAGGGATTGTTTTCTGTCGACTTTTGATTCCCAAAATTGGGATAACAACAGGGATAAGTACGTCTAATGATATCTTATAATAATTATGCATTACATCTCGCTTCCTGTCCTGACCTGTCAGGATTGTGAACAGTTTAAATAAGTTTCTTATTTGTGCAGGTTTTAAAACGCGTCAGCACATTGCACTGTAACTTCGATCTCAACAGGGCAAAGTACGCGTCTTAAACCGACGTGCTATATTTGATTTTTCCACTTTCCTTTTGGTTGTGGGTCCCATAGTTATGCGCCTCTAAAACCGTGTGTTGAAATAGTGCAATTAAAATCGCATGTCAAAATGTCAAATCCATCGCATACACGGTTTGGGTGAAAGCCAGTTGAGTTTCATTGGATTCTCATTCCGGCTTATCGTCCTGGAAGTTGCTACAGATCTGGAGAAGGTTGCAAGCTGCAACAAACTCCCTGTCCTCCTCTGCAGACGGGGAGAATAATGTGGCCAGTATATTCTGCAGCGCCTGCCTTGTCATCACTAATCACAGCACCCAGTTCTCCCTCGACGTCCCTCCCCCTGTCTTTCTCTTTCTCTTCTGCACCAGTGAACCTCCTCTCCAAAAATCAAACCTGTGATAGACCTGACTTTAGACAAAGATGGACGATTATGGTTTTGAGAGGGATGGGAGGGGGTGTACTTCGCTCAGTGAAAACACCAGTCTTAAATTCATTCCTTCAAATCCGTGCAAGCCATGTAACCTGCTTCCTTTACGGGAAAAGTGGGGTATCGGGCAAGGAGAGAGCGTTAACTGCTCACAGATGTCGCTATATTTAGTGTCAGTGGGGCGGGAAGGGAATTGTGGAAAAGGGGGCATTAAATTCCTCAGTCATCTGGTCCTGGTTTCTTCAGGGTTGGGTCAGTGGGGGTTTTATTTATTTATTATAGCTATTTTGCACAAGAGTTATTAGAAGGCGTTACAACATAATCTGGGGGAGATTCAGAAGGAGGAGAATTCAGTGGACTCTCTGCTCCCCCAAGTGTGGTGTGATGGCTTATCTGTGTTTTCCTCTGGGTCTGCTTCCTCTAAAATCATCCAAAACAGAAAGTGCTGTAGTGCAGCAGGGAATGAGGAAATCCCAGTGGTCTCCTCAGAAAACGAATGTAGCTGCACAGAATGAGGAATTGGAAATGGCACTTGCGGTTGCACTGTTCTTTCCAGGTTTTATCAGTTTGTAGGCTGCTGTGTTACTAGACCTATTTTGGATTAAATTTGCATGGACCTATGTGTAGTCAATATTGGGCATATCCACTTATATTTACTCATGTGAGGGGTGCAGTTTGTACCGGAGGCCTTGGCTTCTACAATGTGAAAGGGGTCAGGTGTCCGTGTGATGGGAGTCTGTTTCTCCTTCCTGGCTATTTGGTCAGCGGGTGAGGTGATTGATTTAACTGGAGGCAGGGAGGCCTGGCATTGTGCGGTTGCGGCGGCCTTGCATCAAAGTAGTGGTAGGAGAGCGGGCCGTGTATGTTTTGTTTTGTTCGGATTAGAAATCTGTTTCCCCTGGGCTTTCTGTAATGACCTGCTTGTTGTTTTTTGTTCTTATTTTTCAAATGTATCCCTTTTTTGAAATCTGCAGCAACAAAATGTTATTAGATAGGGAAAGCTTGCTACCCCCAAAGCCCCCCCCCCGGCCCCCAGGGTCTTCTTTCATGAAGCTGTGATGCCTAACCTGTAAGTGGCAGCAGGGTTCACTCTAGGGCACACATACACACTCACACTCTCACACACAGACCAACACAGTCTGAAAACACTCCAGTTGCTCAGGAGGGATGCTAACCTGTTTTTTTCTTAAAGCAGTGCAGTCTGAGGAGAGAGTGGAGAGACCTCGGGCCCTGTTGGCCCTGCTTCTTCCTGTGCAAAGAGGCTGGGAAGCAATTGGCAGTCAGACAGGCAGGCAGGGTGGAGATGGCAGAGCAAGGAGACAAGCAGCTTATCAAGGAAGGAAAGGCGCACTGTGCCTTAATCTTACAGCTTGGGGAGTGTCCAGGGCTGGAGACTCGAATGAAGAGGTGCAGGGTTAGTGTGGCTGCCATGTGCCACCTCGGCGATGGCTTGTGCGTGTGATGTGTTCAGTTGCCTCCGTAGTGGCGCTGTTTATGAGGTGCCGCTTTTGAGTTTAGGCGCTGGTCAAGTGTTCCAACGATGCACAGCGTCGTGCGTATGAAGACAACTTTATTTTCTGTGTAGGAAACGTGCGTACGTGTGCACGCATGCAATTTTTGTGTTTGCATTGGTAAGTTGATAGATGCCTTGACTCTGCAGACCCCTGCTGTGCTGGATCAGGTGAAGTTCAGTGTAGTGTGCTGCTTGTTCTTTCCAAATCACGACACTGTGGAAGCACAAAACACTAGAAGGAGGAAGGATTTGCCTAGCAGAGCGGGTTATTGGGCTTCACTGGCATTCCTGAGAAAACAATAACATTACCCTGAGTCACTGTGGATATTTAATGAGTGTAAAATGGGAAAGAACAAAGCCCAGCACATCTGAATACTTTAATTCACTTTTTTTCTCCTCTAACATCTAGTATTAAACCTCAAGGGAAAGATATGTGCATAAATGCATCCTTCCTGCCCAGACAAGGTTAATGCTGTCTTAATGCATCTTAAGTCTGCAGAGGGGATGGTGTCAGACTGAGCATGCATGATTCATCAGAACAGTCAGTTGTCTGAATTGCAGAATTAATTAATTGTGTAAATAAATGGTTTTAGCTCAACTGTCCTGTAACTGCTTCTGTGCTATGGGTAATTAGGCCTTTTGGGACCCCACTGCACACAGCACAGGTGTGGCTGTTGATGCTTTCCCCCTTGTTTTTAAACTACCCCTCAACATCGTTGTCCGTTGTTGTGGATTTGTTTACTTAAATTTGGATTTATATTGTAGAATGTACCTCCTTTTGTGTTCATTATGATGTGCACAGTATATTTTGTGAAATCTGTTTTATTTTGCAGGCGCTATTAAGGGCTTAAGGGCTTTTGCTAATAAATACATTGCGTTATGAAGGTAAAAAACGTCAGACTCTTTGCATCTCTGCTGTGACACGTGGAACTTGGAGGTGTATCTGATAGCTGTAGCTCTGTATGCTGTTAGTGTATTATTTTTTCTCCCATAGTTCTGTAATGTTTCCCTTGAGGTGGTGGTTTTTTCTCATCTTAGTTGTTGTATTTGTATCCAAGTATTGTTCGACAAGTGGAACTGTGGGTTTTAGGTTCTGAGTGCAGTGCTGGTCTCTTCCACAGACAAACCTCCCCATCTTCAAGCTGAAGGAGTCTTGTGTCCGGAGACGGTACAGCGACTTTGAGTGGTTAAAGAATGAGCTGGAGAGAGACAGTAAGGTAAGGCAGTGTCTCTCCTCTGTGATGGCACCATAAATGTGTGCGTGTGTGTATGTGGAGGTGATAGTGTGACAGCACTGGGCATGTATAGGGTGGGAGAAAAGTGGTGGTGTGTGTGTAATGGTGCTGCTTGTTTGTGTGGCAGATTGTGGTGCCCCCTCTGCCTGGGAAAGCCCTGAAGAGACAGCTGCCCTTCCGAGGAGACGAGGGCATCTTCGAGGAGTCCTTCATCGAGGAGCGGAGGCTGGGCCTCGAGCAGTTCATCAACAGGTACACTCGGCCCGGCCTGGCTTGCCAGCTGCCCACACAGGCACATAATTAGACACTCGCACAGAGACTCGTACACAATAACATTCTTGCACACTTGCACGCCAGTATGTAAGCAGGGAGAGGTGTATAGTCACTCAAGCATGCTGCTCTCTGCCAGGAAGAGCTTTTCCAGGTGAGGAAAAAGTTTAGTTTTTTTTTTTTCTTTTCTTCATACGTTTGAAGCCTCAATGCGATGCATGATTTATTGATTGAATTTGAAGTCCGGTCCCCTGCTCTAACTGATGAACTTTAATGCAGTGGTTTGCTGTGATGAGTATTTCACAAACTAAAACCACATTCAAGTACACGCACGACTTCCTCTGGTCTGTGCTGTTTTTGCATTTCCTGTGCTGGCACTGCAGTGTGGCTATAGTGCCCCCCCCCTAACTCAAATTATGTAAATACTGGGTGAGACTTCCTCTCGTCCTCCACAGTTGAGGTGTGTATAGACAGACAGTGTGGCAATACTTGTAAAGACTTTAATCAGCTTTTGCATTTGTCGAAAACTACACAAACCCTGCTATTTGGGGCTCTGGGTTGATAGTGCTGTTTTGCCCAGTTGGTTCAGGACTGTTCATTTCCCTTTCCTGGCTGTGTGTCCTGTGGACATGCCCAACACTCTGTGGGTGCTGCATGAATGCCAATTGAGTGTGAGAGTGAGTGCCCCCCCTCTCTCTATCTGTGTGTGCGTGTGCTCTAACCAGTGTGTCGCCACCCCCCCCCCGCCCCTCTCTCTGTGTGTGCTCAGGATCGCAGGACACCCCCTGGCACAGAACGAGCGCTGTCTGCACATGTTCCTCCAGGAGGAGAGCATTGACCGGAACTACATCCCTGGAAAAGTACGCCAGTAGGGGGCGCCGCTCTCCACTCTTTTCTTCCATTCCACCCTTCCACCTGCGCAAAATAACATTTATTTTTACACTAAAATATATATAATTATATATAAATATAAAAAATAAAAACAACAGTTTAAGAAAAAATAGAAAAACAAAAGCGGCTTTCATTTCTAGACCTGCTTTTTTATTTATCTCTCTTTGTTTTGCTTTGTTAGTATTATTTCAGGGCGGGGGGGTACTGGATTTCTTCCTTGTTTGTGTGTGTGTGTGTGTGTGTGTGTGTGTGTTATTTTGTAAATAGGGGGGGTGGTTTGGGATTAGTACACAGAGCAGTCAGGTTGTTGATACAGTTGTGGTCCAGCAGTTAATGCAGTGAGACCCTGAGTATAACATGTGGATCCATGGATTGACATATTATTATTATCATTATTATCATCAGCTGCAAAGTGAGCCCTGTGGAGGTGGCAGTGGGTTCTGTTAAGTCTGTGAGGAGCCAGAGGGCCCTGGGCTGTACTCGGCCTCGTCACCTGCTGCCCACTTCCCCTCCTGCCTGCTCACTTCCTTTCGCAGATTGATATAGAGGTCCTGCGATGGCATGCTTGACTGACTCTCCCCAGCTGAGTTTGGGGGTGAAGGAACTCTTTTGCCTTCACCGATCAGCTGGAGGTTGAGGTACAAACAGGGGTTGCGGAGGGAGGGGCTCTCTCGACTCGAGGCTTCGCCTAAAAGAGCATTTCATCCTGTGGAGAAAGAGGAGTTGGCCCCTGGCCTCCCGTGTCCAGAATGTCACACTAGACTCGTTGCATTTTTTCCAAAGAGTTCAGTGTTCTGCTGTTAAACACAGGACCATATCTTTCCTGCAAGTAACTGATGGATTTCTTGGTAGCACATCTAGGTGGAGAAGGGAGCAAAACAATACAACAATTAAAAAAAAATACTATATATTATATATGCTAATAGAATCCAGCTTGGTAAAAATCTGAAAGAGAGGACGATCTACAACTATGTGACGAGTTACATGGCAAGTGAGAACAAATGTACAGTGAGCAGTACTGTGGAGTGAGTGAGGCCTGGATGAGAGAAGCACACATCACTAGGATCATGGGTAATCCTTAGCTGGACTCACACTGACACTGTCCCCTTACAGCACTGGGGTATATCCGCGTGGCAGTTAGGTCTTGGCACACGCCATTTGATGATATTGACTTGAACATTATCTACTGTAGGCTGTTTTTCTGATTGGAAAATAGAGAAAACCAAGGTCATTGCAGGCAGGTGGTTGAATCTTCTTCTGTCTCTTTCATGATGCGGTGCTTTACATGACTAATATATAATTTTCTCTTCCTGCAACTGTCGGGGGTGGTGGGGGGGGTTGTTTTCATGTCACAGTTTAGCTTTGTGTAGTTGTTATAAACACATCCATGGCAGCAAGGCCTCTTGTCTTACACATGTTTTGCTTTCTCCAGATAGCCTTAACTGTTTAGTGCAACCAGGATTGGAAATGGGCAGCAGCCAGCCGCAATCCCAGCCACCCAGCCTCACTGGGGTTCATAGCCTATTGCCTTCATCTTGATCATCGCCATCACCATCATCACACCCCTCTTAAAGAGCAAAATGTGACTGGCATTGATAAGGTTTCAACCCTGTGCCCATTGCTCCTTCTTTAGCGTATTTGTATTGGACACTTACTTTGCTTGGGGTGTAAGGACTCTGAAATATTAATATACCACTTTTGGGTATCTAAGCTACAAACTCGGGTGACTATATTAACTGTGTGTGTGTGTGTGTGTGTGTGTGTGTGTGTGTGTGTGTAATATATATACACACACACGCCTTTTTTGGGGGCTCATTTGCCAGTGTTTAACATGGCAGAGTATTCTCGTGATGGTTGCTACTGAGGCATGGTTTAGGTGTCAGGTCTGCAAGCTGGGTTGCTGCTAATTTTGAATTCCTGTTCGGAGAAACAAATCTTTTGGAGTCTTGCTTAACATACACGGGTGGAGGGGGGGATAACTGTGCCCTTGCTTTCCCGTAAAAAGGAGGCTAGAGACATTAGACCTTCACAAGGGTGCCTCATACTTGTATTGATAATCTTTGACAATTTGTTTTAATGTTGTCTCAACTCTCCCAACAAACACGCACACAAGAACAAAAAAAGAAAATTTAATCTTATTCAATTTCATTTTGAATCTAGCACCAGTGATCCAGAGAAGCTGTGCATTCGAGCCAGGGCCTAGCTGTTCCTTTTATTCTCTCATCACGGTAAAGCCAATGCCGACTCAACAACAGGTGATCCAACAAACTGCACTCAGCTCTTTGTTTTGTCTGTATGTATATGTAAATAATGTATATATATATATATACCATCAAGGTTGGCAGAATGCCTGTCCTGTCGCTCTATGTCACTGTGTGTGTATGAACGTGGGGAAGTGGCGCACCCTGGCGGCAGGGAGAGGCATGCATTCTGCTACACCTTGAAAGATCTTGGCCTACTTAAACCCGTTTGCTCACAGCTTTATAATATATGTTGCCACACTATCGTTGTGACAGCTACTGGGTACCAGCAGTTCAGACATCCCTCTTCCAAACTCCTATGCTTCAGACCCTTCCTCCTCTGCCTTCCTCCTCCTCCTTCTGTCATCTTTTCCAATTCAAGTTTTTTTCTCCTCTTCTTTTGAGTGCCCCTGATGACCAGGCTTTGTCAGCACTTCCTGCTATGTGTGTACATCTCCACTCAGATGGTGTGTATGTTGTTATGGGGGGCTGACTGTTGGTGCCCACCTGCACCCACACTCGCACAAATGCAAAAATGTTATGCTTCAGAGCAAGCATGGGCTTTGGGGTATAGTACATGCTCTACAAGATTGCTTTAAAATAATGAATATATATATATATATATATATATATATATATATATATATATATATATTATATATATAAATAAATAGACTAACCTCCCCCTCCCGTCTGCATCCCCTTTCCCAACCTCTGCCCCCATTGCTATGAGTGCTGCCTGTCCTTCCTGTCCAATGACAAATCAACCCAGCAGTCGAGATCTAGCTGACGCAACAACAATGCAATTCAAGTACAATACACCTCCTGTTTGGCCTCTCAGCCCCTCGCCCTTGAGCAGCTGCAGGGTGGGGTTTCTCAGTGATCCCTGTTCTCCTGACATTGTACCGATTTTGCATCCTACTCTTAAAATCTCCAAATCAGCAGAGTGATTAATAAATATACCAACCAATATATATATATATATATATATATATATATATATATATATATATATATATATATGGGGAAAAAAAGGTGAATCCTTTAAAATGTTGAGCTTGCCTCCAGCTGAAAGACACTAGGGCAAAACATTGGTCTGGCTCGGGATACCCCCTCAGATCACTCCTCACAGAAACTCAAATGTGCCAGTTTATGCAACGACATTCCTCTGTGCTTGTTTTTTACTTGCTACCTCGAGTAAGTAATCAAACAATCCCTGTCAACCAGTGTTGCCCCTCTTTTGCCTAATTGTACAATCTTTGGTCTCGCTTATGAGGGAGCCCTCCTGTCTTCAGCAGACAGAGCCAGGCAAGGCTGAAATAAGACATGCAGTGATGCATTGTGGGTGCTAGTGTTGGTGATCTGTTCCTGTACTGGCAAACCCCAAAAAATAAATACAAATTAAACTAGAAAATGGGACGTCTTCCTTCACCACCTACCCCCCCCCACCCCCCCTGTTCAACTACAGAGACGTTTTATATAAACATGCTGTTACTACATGATCCTTATATAAATATATATTCGTATCCTTTTATTATTTAGCCACCTTTTCACATATGTAACTGCTGTGAATTTAAGTCTGGGCTTTATTAAAAAAGAAAAAGAAAATGGCATTGTTGTCTCAGATCTGCTGTCAAGAAATGTAATGTCAGATAATCGTGTTCATATTAAACCACTGTGAAAACCCGACAAGATTGTTTTCTTTTTTTGATTTTGTATCTGTCTTGTGTGTAAACTGTGAGCTGCTGCACATACAGCAGCACCAGTGTGTGATACAGGCTTTCCATGTGGGCTTTAGAAATGCATCAGAGTCGCCAACACCGCAGATCTGCAATTCTGTGCCAAGGAAGGTGCTGGAGTTCTCTGGAGCTGCAGTGTAGTCGACACATCATGAAAATTGGGAACATGTGACTCTGAAAGGTGTCTAAGGGGAACTACGAATTATAATCATCAGCAGTGTTATAAACTACTTTGTCAATGCCACCCCAAGGAACAGATATAACAATGTATCCCAGAAGATGAGGTATTTTAATGAGCATTGTGCAATACACTGAACCAACTTTGTATATATAGATTTGGTTTTAAAGCTTACAATGTTTAGATGTAATAACAATATCATTTTTTTTTGTTCCTATCTCTGAATTTTCAGTGTATCAAATTATTTTTAACCAGATTAAATTGAGCACCACTTTAACAGGGTAAAAATGACATTAAACAGACTTTGCGTCAATGATTGAATTTATTCATAACGGTTTGACCAAAACCTTGGCGATAGTGCCACACTGACATGACCTACGGACTAATCCTGACAAGCTCAAACCAGTCCTGCGTGCCCTATTATTGTGGAAATCTGTATTGCCTCAGGCTGTATTGCTGGTATGATATTTGTTCAATTTAATTATTGTTGCATATAATTTAATTTCTGGTATAGAGAACTTTTTCACCACTTGATGGGGCTGTTTGTACATTTGGGTGGTGGAAAGTCCTCCTTTACTGTTTCCTTCATTCAATGCGACTCCCATGAACACAATGAAGAATGCAAATTTAAATAACAGAGGTTAAAATACAAAACAGCCGAATATATTAATTTCTACTATTTAGCCGGTTTCTGTAGGCCTAAACAATAAAGTAGAAGTAATACATAGATAACCAGAATAGGTCAATAAAATAATGTTTGGGCTTTGCTACTATGTTTTCAGTTTAATGGGATTGCACCATAACCCACGCTTGGCACCTGAAGATTGTCCAGGAAACTAAAGTCTAAACATTAAGCAACTAAATATTTACATAAATCAACGCAAAAACAAAGGTCACTAGGTGAATCATGGGCGCATTGTAATATTTTTCCCTGATAAAATGGATAAAAGCAGGCTCGTCTCTCTTTAAGGGCTGCAATTTATTTAAAGCCCAGCATCACACGCGTTTCCCCAAACAGGAAGTGCTCTGATTTGTGCAGGTGAGTGGAGCGTGACATCACTGCTCATATCCGGTCAGTGGTTTTCAGTTATAAAAAGATCAGTGGACGTTATTCCTTTTTATTACTATATTTGAAAGAATCTGTGTTCACTACCAGAACCCAAATCTACATCGGTTTGTAACTCGTTGTTTTTGTTTAAGTACAGAATGCCCTGTCGGAAATTACAACCGCTTTGGAATGTAAACCCCCAAACATGTCAATTTCAGGCTGGCCTCTGCGATTGGTCACCGGGCAGTGTCTGTCATTCAGCGCTGCGTTGATTGGTTAATCTGTAATATCCGCCTCAAATCTCATGTCGTCTATTGGTCACTGTACACCTTCCGGATAGCTCTCTAACGCTGATAGGCTCGTTTTTGTAGAATTTCAACCAATAGGAAGCGTGCAGACGAGTTTTGAAATAATTTGCTTGTTTTTCTTGCTAAACCGGCCAGGGTCTGTATGTAACCGTGTTATTTGTAAATATTAGGTTAGATCTTCACTATTTTAAAGTAAATTATATTAAGGAGATGTCAGTACGAAACACAGGTGTCATATGTCGTTCTTGGTAAGATACTAAACGTTACATGTCCCGGTAAGGGGTATTTTGGATGCAGGAATAGCTGCTCTAAATCGCTGTTGACTTCTAAGACTGGAGTTCATATTGCTGGTAAATCTATATATGCAATTTAAAAAACGTGTCTGTGCTAGATTCGGATCTTGCGTGAGATCTTCAACAACTTCAACAATTCACCTGATTTGTATCGATATCAATGTCTGCAAGTATCCCGGAGACATTTCGACTTTAAACTGTTTTAGCTCCTCCAGTCTAACTGGCATATCGAGTCTATAACTATTGTCACAGATTGGCTCTGGAAAATCAGCAATGGTAAGGAAAGTACTTTAATTTCTCTTCATACTATAGGTATTCTTTCAAGTTTTGATCATACGTCTGAAATATGTACTCCTCACTATTCGGCCAGGAGAAAATTCGATGTTTTGTAACTGTAAAGATCACATGTAACCATGTTCTCGTCATGATTTGAAAAAAATATATATTTTATTACATTTTCTACTAAAGGGGGGGTTTGAGGTTTAAACTTACAAAAGTAATTATCATCTTTATACGACTTTAAAATAACTATGCAGATTAAACGCATCATGAGATGTAGGGAACAGATTTGTGCGTTCAGATTACTTCATAATGGGAGCATTGTTGGTTATCACAGTGGTACATAGACCTTTGTGTGCAGTTCTGTATGGATACATTGAAAATTATCTTGAAACACTGAATTCTACCAAGTACAAGGCTGTGCTGTGTATTTCTATGTAAAAACTTGTATTTCAGATAACTAATCTAACCTTTTTTCTTCACCTTTTTCCTTTTTCCTCTCTCCTGCACACCCAGGCAAGTGAAAAGGAGAATCTGTCTAATCCAGTGTCTCGCCTGCAGCGCCGCACTCTTCCCCTCTCCAGACGTCAGTCTTTGCCCACTGTCAAGGCTCTCGCTGCCCCTCAGGCTGCATTGACCCTGGTACGGAGGCCTTTGAGGGACAAGAGGAACCTGCAGGAGTTGGGCTCAGCCCTGGGGGCCGTGAAGAAGCCCAGCTCTCAGGGTGGTGATAGCCTGAGGCCTCTGGAGGAGCGCTCCCTCAAGAGGCAGGAAGACATTGCCCTGCGGCGCTTCAGTCTGGGCTCGGAAGATTGGACCCTGCAGCGTGTTCAGAGGCAGCACAAACCGGCCACCATGGTGACCAAAGTCCCCTTCAAGGAGCTGACCAACCAATTGCAAGCGGTGGGTGCGCTGGCAGAGAAGGAAGCAGGCAGGGGTGTAGCGGTCGTCTGCTTCCTATCGGAGAACATGGTGTCTCCCAAGAGAGAGACAGACTGCAACCTGAGCGCCAGCTGCTGTGCTCCCAACAGCACCTTCGAAATCTCGACTTCTGGAGCTGGAAATCCCAACCGCACCTTCGAAACTGCAGCCTCTGGAGCTGGAAATCCCAACCACACCATTGAAACTGCAGCCTCTGGAGCCGGAAATCCCAACCGCACCATTGAAACTGCAGCCTCTGGAGCCGGAAATCCCAACCGCACCTTCGAAACTGCAGCCTCTGGAGCTGGAAATCCCAACCACACCATTGAAACTGCAGCCTCTGGAGCTGGAAATCCCAACCACACCATTGAAACTTTGGCCTCTGGAGCTGGAAATCCTAACCGCACCATTGAAACTTTGGCATCTGGAGCTGGGAATCCCAACAGCACCTTCTTCCCCTCCCTGCTGTATGCTGACCTGAGCGCTGATTGTGGGAAGGAGCCCCTGGAGAGCAGTCTGCCAGCCCTGGTCCTGCCCCAGTTGCATCAACATGAGGAGGTTGGGGCCACTGTCTCAGACAGCCCCTCCCCCGTCAGCCAGCACCTACACCAGGTAAACAACTTGTGTCTGTCCAAGCAGCGCTACTTCTGTGACCCCATGGAGGGTGGAGTCAAGCAACCCAGGAAGTGTCTTACACCTGTCATGGAGGAAGTGTCCCCCCCTATGGGAGAAGATAAAATCTGTCCCATGTACCTCAGTTTTTTCGCCAAGGAGTGTGATGATATGGTGGGGCAGATGTTCATACACCCGTCCAGCCCTGCTGGCCTGGGTTACTCCCCATCCCCCTGGAAGAGTAGCCGAGTGGACTACTCCACCATCCAGGCCGAGCCCCTGCCCCCGCCCTGCGACCTGCTGGAGTCCCAGCTGGAGCCCCAGCTGGAGCCTTCCTGCAGCAGTCTGGACATGGAGGCCTCAGACATCAGCCTCCTGGACCTGGAGGACGTGGACCTGGAGCTGGTGAAGCTGAAGGAGGAGAGTGTGGAGGCCCATGGGAAGGAGGCTGCTGGAGAGCGGCGGTCAGGGAAGTCGCCCATCGCCTTCCTATTGGAGAAGCTCCAGTCGCTCAGCAGCACAGGGTCCTCACTGGAGGGCACGTTTGACGTCTCTGAGAAAAGGAAGAGCAGGGAGCTGTGCCAGGATGGGGTGCTGGGGATGCCAGTCGGAGGGAAGGTGGAGGGGGAAGAGGAAGAGAGGTCTCCCGTGGCCACAGCCAATACCACCCTGGTCCTCCAGCCTGCTTCCATGGGCGAGCCAAATACCACTGTGGATGTGTCGCAGTTGGTTGCTGGACCCAGCTCTGGGCCTGTGAATAAGAACGACACCTGGGAGCCAAACCTCCGTGTTGGGCAGAGGCGTGAGAGCCAGGAAAAGGGTGCCGAAAGCAGTCAGACCAAGCCGGTGGTGGCGGAGGGCAGCTTCTGCAGTGAGATGTGGGACCTGGCGTGCGACACAGAAGGCCTCCTGTCTACGGACGATAGCCTGCTAAGGAGCTTTCCACTGATCAGCTCCACGCCGCTCTCTGTGCCACCGGTCTTCAACTTCACCCATACGCTGAAAGACTCCACCGTCACCTCTCTGCTGGGCAACAGTGGGAGTGGCAGCAGCAGTGGTGTCACCAGCTTGGATGGGTTTCCCAAACAGGAGCCCAGCGCTTTGACCCAGAGAGCCAGCTTTGGAGCCAAGCCTTCCACCATCATCACGGATCGCAAGACACTGCTGAACCCCGCAACCATGGCTTTGCAGAGGAATACTTTCACCAAGCCCAGGATGCTGATGCTTCCAAGGAGGGGCAGCACCCAGCATCTGTCCAAGGTCAGCTCCTCAAAGGTGGCCAGTGCTGCTGCTGCCGCCCCTTCCAGCTCCGTGCTGCACAGACCCCCCCAGGTAGCTGTAAAGAAGCTTCAGGGAGTGTCGAAGCCTGCTGCTCACAGCCAGCCCACCCGCAGCTCAACAGAGGTATGTTGGGTGCCCCGATTTAGATTTTGCCTCTTTCTATAAATGGAAGATCTGGTTTCCAAACATGTTTTTGTTTGGTTATTTATGTTTGGTTCATTATGACAAGTGATTCAGCAGCTGGGTCGCAAAACACAGATGTTTGTATTGTCAAGCGCCAGCTTAATCAAACAAGGAATTCACAAGGAGAAGTGCTCAAGTCTGATCTCTCCCCAGGGCTGGAGGTTCATAGGGGGACAGTTTACTCATCCTCAGCGTGTAGTGTGAATACCTGAGGACAGTTACTGAATTGGTGTGTGATTTTAAGGTTTTGTTGCATTTGGCCTGGGAGACTAAATTTATATGATGAGCAAGTTTAAATAAAATAATTTTAAATATATATTTTTTTTTTATAGTTGTGACTTTTATTTGCTTATTTTATTTAATTCCTTTAGGGTTCTGCAGGCACTGTTTCCAGTGATGTCTCTGTGTCCAGACTGTCACTGAGTAGTAGCAGGCGGGTGTCCACTGCAGGTAAGGAGCTTGGAGGAAATTAACTGCTTTCCCAGTCCTGGGGTCACTTCTGCCAGAGGCCATCTCGTGCTGAAGACTTTTCTGTTCCTGTATTTCAGGGGTGGCTATCCATGGTCCTGGAGAGCCGCAGCGTCTACAGAGTTTTGTTCTATCCAGATCGTAAACTGCATTCTTGAACCAATTGTGGGTCTTAATTAGGCTAAATGTCACTGTGTTCAAGGTATCCAATGACTGGTAATTAAGAGAGACCTGGAAAACCTTCAGGATTGCAGCTCTCCAGAAACAGGGTTGGCCACCCCTGCTGTATTTGGTTTCCTGTTTTAATGTGCACTTACGGACTGAATTCATCTCCGTCAGAGTGCTTGACACTCGCCAGACTGTATGCTTTACATGGATGCTGTAGTCTAGCCAAATTACAGGACAGGCCGGCAAACTGCATGTTCGCTACATGCTGAGTTTAAAAAAAAAATGCCTTTTAAAGCATTTATTATTATTATTATTATTATTGGTTATGTATGTAATATGAATTATGTATTACATGATGAAGGCACTGCTGCATAAAGCACAGTGTTTGAGCCTGTAGCTGTCCTCCAGAGCATGCTGATGTACTGTCCCTGACCTTACCTGCTTTTCCTCAGGTTCCAGGATGCCGGCTGCCAGCCTGCCCAAGCCCGCGCCTGCCAGTCGGGCACCAGCCTCCTCCCTAAGAGCTCCTCAGGGCCTGCGAGCCCCTGCCAGTCGGCGTGATGCTAGCATCTCGGGTACAGTACCTCCCCATGCCCTTGCCTTGCTCTCGGCCCCAATTCCTGTGTCCTTCCCTGTCTCCCCTGTGTTTGTTTTAATCCATTTAACCCTCAGTGGTGTACTGTAGTATTTTTCTCTGGACAGTTGCCTGATAGCAGGCAGGGGGAGGTTGAGGTTAAGGGGGGTGATGCTTGTTTACATTTTATTAAAACACAGCTGCCATTTTGTACCCGCCTGTATCGTTGCTGCGTCGGGCATTGTATTGGGTGGTGTGTCGGGATGAGGTGCGGTGCGGTGCGGTGCCGGCCTTCCCTGGCTGCTATGTTCACTGCCGGCCTGCTTCTGCTTCCAGGTTCAGAGGTCACCGGCCCCTCCTCCTGCTCCAGCAGACTGCAGCAACCAACCACCAAGTTGGCCCGCAAGACTGCAGATGAATCCATCCTCCCCATCTCAAAGAAGAAGAGAGTTGGTAGGGAGCATATTTAATCTTTCTTGACTGTATCCCTTTTGACCCCACCCACTCGCTTTCTGGGCCATTTTGAAAAAAATAATTGGTAATGGAGTTCCCTGCTTTGGATTCGAACCGTACACTCCATGCACCATAGCACTGCGCTATACCTGCTAGACCATTTGGGATGATATTTCAATGCAGAAGGCTTGACTTAACTTAGCTTGATTTTTTTCGGAGGGTTATGTCACTTGTAATGTGCTCATATACCATACCGGTTAAGACGGCAACAGGGGAGCGATCATTCAGTGTACTAAACCTACTCAAAACATATTTGTGCTCCACTATGACAGAAGGACTTATTGGGCTAGTGCACCTGTATAAGCACCTCAAACTAATTTCTGCACATGCTATCTCTTTGAATTCCAACCCGTTGTCAGGCATCACAACAGGAGACTTACACTCCCCTAGAAACCTCCACATTAGCAGCAGAAACTGCTTCTTTCCAATAAAGATACATATTTCTAGCAGGTGCAAGCATTGAAAATTGTGCATCCTCACCTGTTACAATTACAGAGCTCCACTGAAATAGATCTCTTTGACATGCACCAGAAACCGCATCTAGTTTTCCTGCAAAATGTCAATTTTCCACTGGATGTGTCCTATAGTGATGTGTGGTTGTGAAGCAAAGATATGTTTGAGTCATGATCTGCCTGATTTCATGGAGGTTTTGAGCTGATTTTGTCGACTCTGAATGGCGCATTTCAGGTATTTAATTTTCACCGTTTTATGGGGGAGGACCCCCAGCCCCCCTTGCCATGATTTCATTTTTCCTCACCACCCTCATCATGGGGCCCCCCCTCCACGAATTCCTGGCAACGCCACTGTTCTAGGACCAGTGTGGGCTGAACTGTACTCAGCCCTTAACTGAGGTGATTACCATTACTCTTAAATTCAAATCTTTCAATTAAAATACAGAAATCAATAAATGTATAAAGACAATGATTTCAGTCAGCACTGTAGGCTTCCTGGTCTCAAACCAGAAGACCTTCCTCCTGGACAGGAAGGGGAAACTGCATTAATAGTCCTCTCTCCTCCTCTTTCCCTCCTCCTTCCCTCTCTCCACCTGCTGGGCGTCGACCTCCCTCTGACAGATGCCATGTCCTCGGGCAGCAGTGCTCCCCAGAAGAGCCTGGTCTCGGTGCCAGCCCCCCGGGGCCTGAGGAAACCTACCACAAAGCTGTCCGGCAGGACCCCAGAGTCCAGGAAGTCCAGCCTGCCCTCCGTCAAGACCACGCAGATGGGTAGGTGACTGGTGCAGTCACTCCTCGTCTTCCACTGCCCTGGTCCTGGAGAGCTGCAGGGTTTATTATTATTTTTTATTATTTTTATTTCTTGGCAGACACCATTATCCAGGGCGACTTACAACATAAGCACAATACAAAGTGCAAAAATACAGTTTAGTACAAGGCATCAAACATTACAAATTCAAATTAACATTATACAAAGCAATTCAAGATATAATACATTTTACAACTTCCAATTTACACAGTTAAGTACAGTAAGTGCGGACATATATCCTGGAAAGTAAGCCAAGTGCCGTCAAGATGTAAGGTACAGTCAAGGGTTACGGGAAAGGGAGCAAGGAGGAAAATCAATCAATAAAATGCTATGAAGTGCTATCTAACGGGGATTAAAAGGAATAATATTACAATTACTGTCTGAAAAGATGCGTCTTGAGTAAGCGCCGGAAGGAGGTCAAGGACTCTGCTGTTTTGAATTGAGATTCATGGATTTTGTGCTCTACTGGAAACGGAACCCAGTGGACAGGGCCAGGGCTGCAAACGCCTCCCTCCGTCAAGAGCACCCAGTCTATCAATGCTCCGCTCCAGTTACCAACCAGTCAAACTGATGTGGTTCAGTCTGGTAATACTGGTACAAGTTCAACATGACCGTGGGGCCCTGGGTTGCAGTGGTTTTCAAATCGTACTTGGCTCTGGTCACCTCAAGACCATCACTGTCCAGTGTTCTTTTTTTATTGTCCAGTCTGTGGCACGCTGGAGCCATAAAGAAAACGGTGGCCACATTGCAACTGGTCTGCACATCTCTCCAGTGGAAGAACCAGCCTTCACATGTATCCCTCTCCCCCTTCAGGTCCTCATGTCTTTGCAGTTCCTAAACTGGGGTTCAGACAGCCAACTACTGGACTGCCCCGGAGGATTGAGGGTAAGGTGGCTAGGCGGGGTGTGGTGTGGGTGTTTTCTCTTGCTCTTGTGCTCCAGGATGTGAGCTGGGAATGATTTCAGATTCCAAATAATCCCTGTGCAGCTACAATAACAGGGTTTCCCACAGTGCTATTCAGGCCAGGCAGCCTGCTTTGCCAAAAATCATTGCCACCTGCCAAAGAAATGCGTGAACAGGGGGATTGTGCCATGAGGCATGCTCCACCCCCCTCCTTCCCCCCCCTGCTCTCGTTCGCCATGGCTAAACCCCCTCTGTAAGAAACCGCCTCCACTGTAACACAGCTCCCCTCCCGACAATCCACTAGCACCCTCTCCTTGCTGGTTCAAATTTCTTCAGGAAACTTTTCTGTTCACCTTTTAAATCTTCATTTAGAGCACCAACCTGTGGTTTGAGTTATTGCTTTTGTTTCATTAGTGTTGATGCGTATTGCAAAGTGAAGTCGGGTCCAGCTGTTGATGGGGCCTGGCGGGAACTGATCTTCCTCTCCCTCTCCCTCTCCCTCTCCCTCTCAGGTCATGTCCCTTCCTCCAGCTCTATACCAGCCCCCAAGCAACCAGGGCCTAGCCAATCCACAGACACTAGGGGTGAGTCAGACCACGGAGAACCTTTGTGCATCTCTATCTGTGTCTGTCTGTGTGTTATTCCAGCATGATTACTTGTTTTGAGGCTAACATTCAAAGTAGGTTGTTGCGTGTACTGGTGTAACCTAATAAGATCTAGTGATCGAACTGGATTAAACTGGGACCTTTGTTTGTCCTGTGAGGGTCGCCAGCCACACTCCTCGAGATGCACACCTGCTTGTCACGTTTAAATTGAGTTTGTTTATGGTGTGAGAGTGAGAGGTGGTGTTAGTGTATGGATAGTATTGCCTGATTTATTAGTGTTTGTGGCTTTGCTGCTGTTTGTCTGGGTGACTCGGGTCTAACCTCCTGATCTGCTCGCACTCTTTCCTTCTCCTTTCAGCTCCAGGTCCATCAAATCGCAAGACTCAGGAGCACGAGACCAAAGGTACCATCAGATGCAGTGTAATCAATCCCAAAACTAAAGTAGGAGTGTTCAGGACTGTGCCGAGACTCCTGTCACGTGTTTCTGTGGCGCTCCCTTCCAGTCTGACAGTCGCACATTTTATTTATTTTTATTTCTAAAGATATTATGCTTTACCAGTAGTATTAATGACATTTTCTTCTTAAGATGCTGTTCTGACTGGTACCACATCATTGGACCAAGGAGCCCCCAGGCAGACCCCAGAGAAGCAAGGCCAGGGTATGGGTTTCTCTTCGCTGCAGTTTTGGTTTGGTTGTGGTTGATTATTTAAATGTGATTTTAAATAGTCCTTTGATAGAAAAGAAGGCAATGGTAAAATTAGCTCTGTATTTGTATAGTTTCTTAGAAGTATACATTGCTGTGGGGATCTAATCTCTTGTTTGGGAAATTCACTCCCTTACACAGGTGCATATAGACCTGCACTGGGCCGTTGGGATCTTAATCCCCTGGACGTATGCACTGGTTGAGCAGAATTCTACTTTTTCTTTATCTGTGCCTGCTTTTCATTGATGGGAAGATTATTGTTCTAATCATTTTATAGATGTGTAATGAAACTCCAATTAAATCTTGACCTCTCTACAGATCGAGTGAGGCATAGTTATATGTTCACCATGGTCACATTGCCCTAGTTGAAAGGCTCTGATTGGTTGCTCTTCCTCTTGGTCAGGTGCTGCACAGTCAGTCAATGGGACCTCCAGAGCAGACTCCCCAGGTGTGAGTCCCCAGCAAGCGAACCCAAGTAAGACCCTGGTATCCATCTGTTAGCATGCCTGTGTTTTAATAATAATTTATTTATTGGCAGAAGCCCTTATCTAGGGCGACTTACAAAACATAATCATCATACAAAGTGCAAAAATACAGTTCAGTACAAGGCATCAAACATTACAAATTCAGATTTACATTATACAAAGCAATTCAAAGCATAATACATTTGTAAAATGTATTTTACATAATTTTACATAATACATTTTAATGTTACAGTCTGGCCTACTCTTGTGTTTGCAGTCGTGGCTTGTGCTCCCTTTAGTAATGGAACGCGTCTTCTCCCCAGATCTCCCCCATGGGATCGTCGCTCCTGAAGTGTCCCTGCCAGCTGTGCCACCCAAGACCGATCAGGCCGGTAAGATCTGTGCTGTCTGCGCTCTGCTTCAGCAGCTAGAGGTGGCTGGCATCCTGGCCAGGTTTTAGTTTTCACCACAATACGTTTTTCGGCTTAAGTCGGGACGGTGTGTTTCTAATGCTTCAGTTCACATTTTCATCTGTGCTACGTTACTCTAAACTGGGTCAAGGTAGTTAATAGTTAATTAATATAATTTAAATGTAAAAAATGGACTGTTTATGGCTATCAGGGCCTGGAGGGGAGATATATAAAACCCACACTGGCTTCACTTTTTCAGTGCACCTGATCGTGTGTATGTTCTTGTTTTTCCCTCTCCGTAGGTCCTCAGTCACCAGTTAACGTGACCTTTGAAAAAGACGCTGCCGGTCCTGCTGGTTCTCTGCATGAAAACGAGGCTGGTATGAACACAGTCTCTCCATTCTCTTGACCCCTATGTTCTTCTATCCTCTCTCCTCCTCAGTAACTGCTTACTCCCATTTCAGGTTCAGCTTCCTGTGCCAACCTTACAATTGAATTGGACTCCTCAGCTGCCAGTTTACAGATGGATGGTGAGTTAATGGGCCAGTATCGGAGCTATGCTGTTTCTATGCATCCCGGATCTGTGCACAGATCTGAATTGGCCAGTCTCCTTAGCCTCTTTGGTGTACTCCGGTACCTGTGCAGTGAGTCTGCAAATATGCATTCCTGTGTAATTTCAGTACTGAAGAGAATTTGCTTGGCAGTAAAATTATTGCAGATGTCTCCCATATTAGTGATAGAAAGAAACTCGTGTTAATGAGTTGTCAAATGTTGTTTTTCTTGTAGGCAAATGACACTGTTCAGTACCTCACATGCCCTGGAATTTATTTTCATGTTTGTTTGTTTTTAAATCCCTTTTGAAGGCGTGTAGAATCCATGCCAGCACAACCACCACCAGGGCACAGTAGTGAACCATGCATACAAGCAATGAGAGAGGGGGGGCTGCACAGTTCTGGTTCTGGAGAGCCAAAGTCCTGTAGCTTTTCATTTTTAAAAATCTTTATATAGTTCTAGATATGCTCAATAATGAGCAGGAATTTAAGTTCATCTGTACTTCTTTAAAAATAAACATAAAAAATTATCCAATTATTGTTCATCCAGAGCTTTGGATTTTGCCTTTCATCCATATAGGCAGATGTGGGTTTGTGTGTGTGTCTATGTACACTTCTAGATGGATGTAGAGTGTCTTATTCCTTCAGTTTCCCTCCTTTCTCTCCCAGGCCCTCCCCTAGCAGCCTCTGTGCTTTGTGACCCAGATGTTCCCGAAGCCAGTCTGCAGAAAGAACAGCAGGGTGAGAGTTACACACACTGTCCCATAGCTTGCTCCTGCAGCGCTGCATGGAGCTTGTGCAGGTCTCCTGTGGGTGAACCGCTTGAGACCGGTCAGAGGGGGTTAGGTCTCTGTCCTCACCAGTCAAGTGGACTTGCATGTGAAAACCTCAGCTGCGTTCCAAGTGTACAAGTGTCTGTAAAGTAATAGTGGGTTACTAACAAAAAAAATGTTAGTTCTATTTTGGCCGCAGCTACTGAGCTGAGGGTGAAGCACAACTGGCCAGTGAGGTTGGTTCCCTTTCACTCGAGGAAGAAAGGAGGGCTGTTGCTGTCCTCCAGCACCCTGTCAGACTTCTTATTCTTACTTTCACAGATCCTCTTCCCCTGGCCAGCGGGATGCTCGAGCCTGCTGCCAGCCCGCCCAAGGAGAGTTCAGGTAAGTGCTGGACATGGTCATCTGCAGTGGAGTGGGCTCTGGGGACCAGAATTGAATGGTTTGGTTTTATTTTTTTCTCTTCCCCCTTTCTCCCAAGGTTCTCTTTCGCCAAGTGCCCCAATCCCCCACACAGACGTGCCTGCGACAGGGCCCCTGCAGGGGAAGCACAGTGAGTCCAGTTCAGCAGTTGTCTCTGCACCGAGTCAGGGTTATATGGTGCCGGCCCTGGAGGCCCGTGGCCCAGCTATATCTGTTCTTATCCTTTAAATCCTCAGAACAGTCTTGCTTGGAAAACGCAGAGCTGGGGAAAAAGGATGAAATATGATAACATGCGTCTCAGTGTTTTAATGCATGCATGTTTTGTAGTGTTACAATCTAGAACTAAAATGTGTTTAATTGGGATTTTCTGTCACTGATCTAGACTGTTATATAATATAGATGTTGGAAAAAATATTATCTTTTTTATTAACTACGAATAAAAAACAAAAGTCTTGGTTTATAAAATAAATAATACAATTAGCACTGAAACTCAAATAAAAAAGAGCAGGCTGTACAACAACATTGAGTGACCGGGCAAGGAGGTCAGTTGTCGTAGAAGTTGCTACCAATCTAATGATATATCTGAAGGAGCTGCAGAGTTCCAGGGTCAGGATGGGAGAAACTGTCTGTATTTCAGTTATTACCCAGGTGCAACACAAAGCTGAGCTATATAAGAGTGGTGTGGATAAACCCATTTCTGAAAATCCATTGCATCCAATCCCATTTGGATTTTGCCATGAGCCATGTGGAATCTAAACTGGGTCAAGGTAGATAAAGTTAATTTAATAGTTAATACATTTGAAATGTAAAAAATTGACTGTTTATGGCTATCGGGGCCTGGAGGAATGATGTATACAACCCACACTGCCTCCACTTTTCAGTGCACCTGATCGTGTGTATGTTCTTGTTTTTCCCTCTCCGTAGGTCCTCAGTCACCAGTTAACGTGACCTTTGAAAAAGACGCTGCCGGTCCTGCTGGTTCTCTGCATGAAAACGAGGCTGGTATGAACACAGTCTCTCCATTCTCTTGACCCCTATGTTCTTCTATCCTCTCTCCTCCTCAGTAACTGCTTACTCCCATTTCAGGTTCAGCTTCCTGTGCCAACCTTACAATTGAATTGGACTCCTCAGCTGCCAGTTTACAGATGGATGGTGAGTTAATGGGCCAGTATCGGAGCTATGCTGTTTCTATGCATCCCGGATCTGTGCACAGATCTGAATTGGCCAGTCTCCTTAGCCTCTTTGGTGTACTCCGGTACCTGTGCAGTGAGTCTGCAAATATGCATTCCTGTGTAATTTCAGTACTGAAGAGAATTTGCTTGGCAGTAAAATTATTGCAGATGTCTCCCATATTAGTGATAGAAAGAAACTCGTGTTAATGAGTTGTCAAATGTTGTTTTTCTTGTAGGCAAATGACACTGTTCAGTACCTCACATGCCCTGGAATTTATTTTCATGTTTGTTTGTTTTTAAATCCCTTTTGAAGGCGTGTAGAATCCATGCCAGCACAACCACCACCAGGGCACAGTAGTGAACCATGCATACAAGCAATGAGAGAGGGGGGGCTGCACAGTTCTGGTTCTGGAGAGCCAAAGTCCTGTAGCTTTTCATTTTTAAAAATCTTTATATAGTTCTAGATATGCTCAATAATGAGCAGGAATTTAAGTTCATCTGTACTTCTTTAAAAATAAACATAAAAAATTATCCAATTATTGTTCATCCAGAGCTTTGGATTTTGCCTTTCATCCATATAGGCAGATGTGGGTTTGTGTGTGTGTCTATGTACACTTCTAGATGGATGTAGAGTGTCTTATTCCTTCAGTTTCCCTCCTTTCTCTCCCAGGCCCTCCCCTAGCAGCCTCTGTGCTTTGTGACCCAGATGTTCCCGAAGCCAGTCTGCAGAAAGAACAGCAGGGTGAGAGTTACACACACTGTCCCATAGCTTGCTCCTGCAGCGCTGCATGGAGCTTGTGCAGGTCTCCTGTGGGTGAACCGCTTGAGACCGGTCAGAGGGGGTTAGGTCTCTGTCCTCACCAGTCAAGTGGACTTGCATGTGAAAACCTCAGCTGCGTTCCAAGTGTACAAGTGTCTGTAAAGTAATAGTGGGTTACTAACAAAAAAAATGTTAGTTCTATTTTGGCCGCAGCTACTGAGCTGAGGGTGAAGCACAACTGGCCAGTGAGGTTGGTTCCCTTTCACTCGAGGAAGAAAGGAGGGCTGTTGCTGTCCTCCAGCACCCTGTCAGACTTCTTATTCTTACTTTCACAGATCCTCTTCCCCTGGCCAGCGGGATGCTCGAGCCTGCTGCCAGCCCGCCCAAGGAGAGTTCAGGTAAGTGCTGGACATGGTCATCTGCAGTGGAGTGGGCTCTGGGGACCAGAATTGAATGGTTTGGTTTTATTTTTTTCTCTTCCCCCTTTCTCCCAAGGTTCTCTTTCGCCAAGTGCCCCAATCCCCCACACAGACGTGCCTGCGACAGGGCCCCTGCAGGGGAAGCACAGTGAGTCCAGTTCAGCAGTTGTCTCTGCACCGAGTCAGGGTTATATGGTGCCGGCCCTGGAGGCCCGTGGCCCAGCTATATCTGTTCTTATCCTTTAAATCCTCAGAACAGTCTTGCTTGGAAAACGCAGAGCTGGGGAAAAGAATAAATATGATAATGTGTTTGTGTGTGTGTTAATGCATGTATGTTTTGTAGTGTTTCAATCTGGAACTAAAATGTGTTTAATTTGGGTTGTTTTGTCACTGATCTAGACGGTGTTATGTAATGTAGATGTTGGAAAAAATATTATCTTTTTTTATTAACTACGAATAAATAAATAAATAAAGTATTGATTGCATAAATATTCATCCCCTTTGCTGTGACTTTGCTGTAGTGCAGCCAGTTGCCTTCCAAAGTCAAAATTTGCACAGATAAATCCAAATCAAAAAAGAAATAGAAAGAATATGGCCCATGACTCTGCTTAGAGCAGAGTTACAAGGCCAAGATGGGAGAAAGTGTCCGTATGTCAATGATTACCACTGGGCTATAGACTTATTCAGCAACCAGATTTATTCCAGGCTTGAAGGGAGTGTCCTACGCCGAGACTGAGGGAACTGAACCTTTTCACCCTGGAGCAGAGGAGACTACGTGGGGACTTGATTCAAGTCTTCAAAATCATGAAAGGCATCGACCACATCAAACCAGAGGAGCTTTTCCAGATCAGCAGGGACACAAATGGAAATTGGGCTTCATGGCATTCAAGACCGAAAACAGGAGACACTTATTTACACAGAGAGTCGTCACTATCTGAACAAACTCCCCAGCGATGTGGTTAAAGCTGACCATTTGGGAACATTTAAAAATAGACTGGCTAGGATCCTTGGATCACTAGATATTAATGGACACCAAATAAGCATGATGGGTCGAATGGCCTCCTCTTGTCTGTAAACTTTATGTTCTTGTATAAAAGAGTGGTGTGGAGAAAATCCATTGCATCCAGTCCCATTTGGATTTGGTCATGAGACATGTGGAAGATGCAGGAAAGATGTGGCAAAAGGTTTTCTGATCAGATGAGACCAAAATTGAACTTTTTGCATTTAGTTTTGCAAATGTTATGTGTGGCGCTAAGGCAACGCTGCTCATCTCCCAGAGAACACCATCCCCACGGTAAAGTGTGGTGGTGGGAGCAACATGTTATGGGGAAGCTTTGCATTGGCAGAGACTGGAAAACTTGTCAGGATTCAGGACAAGACAGATAGTCAAATATAGAAAACTCCTGATGGAAAACCCACTTAAGTCTGCAAGAGACCTTGGACTGGGGCAGTGGTTTACCTTTCAGCAAGACAATGAACCTAAACACACAGCCAAGACTACACTGGAGTGGTTTAAATACCAAGAAGCTGAGTGTCCTAGAATAGCACAGTCAAAGCCCAGACCTCGATCCAATTGAGAATCTTGGGCAAGGCTTGAAAGTTGCTGTTAATCAATGGTGCCTGTCCAACTTGAGAGCTTGAGCATTTTTTCCAAGGTGTTGTCTAAGTGGTGTTAATCAAAGGCAGAAAAATATTTATTCCAGATTGTTCTATAAATGTGAAATTCCTTGGGGGTGAATATTTATGCAATCCACTATATGCATATACATTTTATTTAATAGTAGATCACTCTTGGTTTTTACTCCAACCTAATTCTCTAATCTTAATGGTACTTCTTCTCAGTGTGTAGATCCTATGTGGAACACACAGCCATTTTACAATCTCATCTTTCCCTGTAGGATCTCCAGGCGCTGCCGACGTGTCTCTTGCAAGGGTGCTGCCAGGAGAGAGCCCAGAGAAAGAAAGCGGTCGGTGTCTTGGCTTGAGCTAGGCCTGATCTTTAAATGGATATATTGTTTCTTTCTGGTTTGTGGGTCCGAGCTCTTCGCGGTGTCAGACTGTCAGAACTTAATCTGATGTTTGCCGGAGTGCTTGTGAAGTTACAGATGACCATTTTGAATAGTTTGGTTAATTTCAACTCTCAATGCAGAGGCACATGAGGACTGTGGCTCCGAGTGGCTGAGTGGATGAACCCAGTGCTTCCCAGCCCTGGCCCTGGGGACACTGTCCAGGCAGTTTTATTTAAACTCTTATTTAATTATTTTAACTAATTTGCCTATTTCGAGTTTAACAGGACTGTTCAATCACTGGAGATCTCTTGGATTCTCCAATTTTAATGTTTTAGCGAAGCAATTTAAGCAAATTATCAGTCTGATCTACCTCCATTCATTGTGCCCCCCCCCCCCACACACATACATACATGCATACATACATGACATGGTATGCAAGTGCTCTGTATTACCACCATAAGACCACAGGGTGGCATTGTTTAAGGAGTTACCCTGGTCTCTTCCAAGTACATGAAATATTTTTCTCTTTCTCTCAGGCTGTATTGAATGTGAAGCCTGTCCACAGTGTTGCAAAGAAATCCGGTCACTCCGGGAAAGATGTAGGATTTTGGAAGAGCAACTGAAAGCTTGTAAGTTTTAATAAAAAATAAATTTAAAAAAAATGAGAATAATTGGGGGTGGAAAAGGAATCTTGCTGCTTCTGCCGTCATCCAATTGAGATGGAACTGATCCTGTTGTATATTGAACAAAAATATAAATGCAACTGTGGGTTTGCACAACCGAATTTGAATTTCAAATTAGCCGATTTCCTTATTGTTGCATCAGCTGTCTGGGTGGCTGGTCTCGGACGATCCCACAGGTGAAGCCGGATGTGGATGTCCTGGGCTGGTGTGGTGACACGTGGTCTGCGGTTGTGAGGCCTGTTGGACTTTCTGCCAAATTTTCTAAAATGAGTTTGGCTTATGGTAGAGAAATGAACATTTCAATTCTCTGGCAACAGCTCTGGTGGTCATTCCTGCAGTCACCGTGCCAATTGGATGCCCCCTCAAAACTTGATACATCTGTGGCATTGTGTTGTGTGACAAAATTGCACATTTTACAGTGGGCTTTTCTTGTCCCCAGCACAAGGGGAACCTGTGTAATGATCAGCTTGTGGATATGCCACTACTGTTACATGGTTGGATTATTTTTGCAAAAGATGCTCAATAACAGGGATGTAAACAAATTTGTGCACATAATTTGTGAGAAATAGAATTTTGTATGTATGGAAAATGTCTTGGATCTTTTATTTCCATTCATGAATCACTTTACATTTTACATTGTATTTATTTTTTTGTTTAGTATAATTGGACACGAGCCCTTTTTGATGCATAATCTAATTCCTGTAGTCCCCAGTTCTCTAAAGCATTTGGATTGAAACTTTTGTGAAACTGGTTATTTGTCCTGGAAACAGACCTCCTCCAGCATTGTGTGACTTAACCTTTTTTTTTTTTTTCTTTTTCTTTTCAGTGATTCTGAACAATCCAAAAAAGATGACCCACTGAAGACTGTATTTATATTTGTATTAGTATTATTAACATGTATTATTAATATTAACAAGCTGCTTGGTGTGTGGGAGAGAGAATTATGCATTTAATTTGCACAATAAAGGTTTGCTTAAAAGTTTCTTGTCCTCTGTCATAAAACGACTGTAGAGCCGCATGCACAAAGCTTTGTTTTAATGAGGAAGCAGCTTCACTGGAGACTCGTTGGCGAAACCACTGTCCTGTTCCTTCCAGGATAATTTGCGGAGGCTATGTGCTCCTGGTGGGATCCCTCGCCTCATCTCCCGTTGGCTTTTACTCCGGGCCAGAATCCTGTACCTCACCTGGTCAATTGCAGCCTTTCTTCCATTGTTTTGGCTAGAGACAACTATTGAGTTGTTTTATGGAGATCAATAACTTGATCGTATCTCCAGGTTTCGTCTTAGAATCGTACTCCCAACTGCTGCATTTCTGCTTGGTTTTTATTTGAATGCATTTAAACCAAAGTGTAGGCGTCAAATGGGAGGTGTCTGTGCAACCACTGTTCTGTTGCTCGCTATGCGGGCTGCTGTGTTGTCCTAGGACCCCCGGATATGTTGTCAGACCCCTTGAACTGTGTGTACACTGCACAGCTGCACTCCACTGAGAGCTCCAACTCTCCTCAACAAAAAACTTTTGTTGGCATTTTTTCCGACCCCTGTTCCTCTGCTACAACAGTTCTCTCCAGCCACTTTCCCGAGCCTGAGCTCTCGAAGGTGCGGTTGTGCTTTCGCTTTTTCTGACTGCCGAGTCAACAAAGGTGGGATTGTGGGTATTGTCTGTGGTAGGTGCAGCACGCTTGTAGGACAGCAGTTGGGCGCTGGTCACAATGGTGATGGTGTTGGGTGTAGAGTTTCACACTTTCTGACCCTGCCAGGTTTTAATCCCACAAAACTAGTCTCGGGACTTTTCCAGCCAGGGGAGGGGGTGTTATCTCGCTGATGGAGAATAAAGCCCTTAATCTCCATTTGTAGAGTTTTTGTTGTGTGTCGTCCCCCCACGCAGAAGGCATTTATCACGAGTGGATTTTGGAGACACGATGGTTCATTTCCTTCCTCACTGTGGTGGCTCCTGCACTCTGACACTGAGCTCATTCCTATGACACTTCCTAGACATGCAAATTATTTAAAAAATGTAAAAGAAAGTATAGCACTGCAGCTCGGCCTGCTTAAAGTTGACGCACGGATATTTGGCCGTGAGTGGGAGAGTGCCTCATCAGTCCTGGGCAGTTTAATCGCTCTGTCTGCTGTAGCTGATGTGGTGTGTTGAGCGTAACTAGGTACTAGCATGTGACTGCACCACATTGAAGTTCAATACTGCTGCTAGCATCTGGGGTTTCATTTGTTGTGGTTAAATGAGCCTCAGACATCAATTCCTGGCAGTACCCTTTCCTTCTAAAGAAACCCAGCTGAAGAAAGAAAGAAGAAAAAAAAAAACACCCCGTTTAAAAATGGGCCTTTGGTTTTTTGTTTGGATAAGCTGTTCTGTGCTGCTTTTCTACAAATGTTGTAGGAGTTTCACATTCGAATGGAGTCAACTTCTTTTATCTTGCAAGATTTAGGACTTTTTATGTATTTATTTTAAAGGTTATGGGTACGACCCTTTATATAGATCTTTATAATCAAACTAAATGTTTAGATTTTAAATAAAGAAATGCATATGTAAAGAAAATGGCTAGTATGTGTCCTCTCCACCCTAGATCTACCCTCTCCCCACATGGCTGTTAAACCCCTGGAGTGGGCAACCCCAGTGCCTTGGTCTGATTTGATTTTGTGTGGTTTCTGGTTACTGGACAAGTGGCCCAAGCCAGAATAATGGTGGAGAACTGCTGTTGTATTGTATAAAGACCCCCTACCCCCACCACCAGCACCACCAGACCATGAGTGGAGTATAATGCCCCGTTTCCTATGGCTTCAGGCTGTCGTTTTGTGAATGGTGGGCAGGGACAATCCGCAGAGACAAGCAGCATGAAGGCGGACACGATTTAGTTAATGTGTGTCCATTTACAATTTAAATGAATGAATGAATAAATAAATACAGCAGATCTGGGTTTCCCTCTAAAACATTAAGGACTGGTTTAATAAATGCGTCCATAAGTCCATAAAAGCCATGACTGAAACGTGCACACTTTAGTTAAATTAACCTGCTATATTATAGCTGCCGTTACTGTACGATTCATCGTGAAACGTGTATTTTGTTTCAACAGTAATTTACCCTGGACAAGGACGTCTGCTAAGTAAATGATAAATAATATGTCAAAAAGTATTGTTTGCAGTTACAAATGTGCAGAAAAAGTAATCAATTAAGGGAGTCATGTTTAAAATACACATATACTAGCACAAATGATGAAGATGATAATAGTAAATAGCAAAAATCTATTGTTATTGTTGCTTGTCTGAATATAATGCTGTCTATACATGTTCAGCTCTTCCTGATATCTCTTAAAAGAAACGTGAATTTATTACGCTGTTTACAATCATGTAAAGCACAAAGAATAAAACAGACACAACAGTCCTCTCCACGTCAGGCTGTGTCGCTCGTAGTGTTGTTCTCTGTCTCTGTTTTTAACACTAACACAAACCAAACCCACAGTCGCTGCTCCTCCCATCAGAGGGATGGACTTCTGGTTTGACAAAAAAAGCTCTGGGACTCCAGCACGGCATGGCATGGCATGGACGCCTCAGCCAGGGGAACCAAGGCAGAGTGTAGTCTTGCAATCCTGATACCCATTGCATCAGCAGCAGCGCATGACTGGCTGTGCAGCCCAGAGCAGCACTGGAGGACTCTGACACACACTTATCTGAACCAAACAGGCCAAATGCCAATTTACATGTGCAAGTTGAATAAAGAAGAGCCTGCCTGACATGTTTATCTTTCTCTCTTTTCTCCCTCTCCATGTATGTGTGTGTATTTAGGTTTGGAGATATTTTTAAGTTGAAGGGGTTCTTCTGTATTAATTGCAATGTGATGATACATTTAGTGATTCTGCAGTTTCTCTCTCTTTTTTTGAGCAGAGGAAAGATACTGCAAATCATTTTTCTTCTCAATTGATGCACTGCACTGTAACTACAATTATATACATTTACTATATATATATATATAGTAAATGTATATATATGTGTGTGGTAAATGTATATATATATGTGTGTGTGTGTGTGTGTGTTTTAAGGCATAATGAGAGTGTATTAAAAGCCCAGTGAAAAGTGATAGTTTTTTATCCAGCCTCTTTCATGTGTGAATAACCCCCATTCAAAGAGAATGAAAGCTGTTTTTATTACGTCTCTGGGTAAGGTTGTGATGCACAACACCAGTTAAAGCCACAGCGTTCAGGTCACAGGTCAAGCGAAGCATCGGGCATATGTCTGCATTTGAAATTCATCCATGACATTTCAAATGCAGTGTCCTTTGGCTAATTTAACATGATGGCAAAGTCTAGGTGTGATGCACCCAAATACAAACCATTTTCCAAAGAATTGTTTTATTTTGTATTAATCAGCCACAAAGTGAGCAGCTCTTATGCACCAGTTTCTTCTGATGGGTGCAAAGCAAATCCATTGTTACATCATACAGCTGGCAATGGAACTGAGACCTCGTGCTTTTCTGCAGTCATCTGAGCTCACAGTCCACACATTTTTGAGGTTAACTTTTTGTACAAATCTATATATATTTTATGTTGAGACATTAAGAAATTCTATCTTACCAGAACACGATATACAGAACTACCAGGAATCTGTCCCTTCCACCCCTGAGAGGAGCTAAGTGCGGTATTTTGTTTAATTTCCAGATAACATGCAGGCTCCTCCTCGTGATGTGTCTAGAACTGTGAGAAAAGGGTTCAGTGTTGTGAGATTTTATTTTGTTATCAATGTCAAACTTTTGGGACTGAAGGGCAGAGGGCTGTTTCAGAGCTGCTCAGTGCTTCAGTGTGTTGTGTCCGTTCTCTTATTCTCTTATCCTTACGCAGGTCTTCGGGAAAAAATAAAACCCTAAATCATACTCTATATATGCTGAACTGTCTTTATGCCCATGGGCAATATCTGTTGTCAAAACAGAAGTTCAGTTGTTGATCTTTGTCCTCCAGTTTGTATCTGTTGTGTGTTTTTGTATGTGTGTGCAGGGAGACACTTTTTTTTCTATAGTTGAACCTCTGATCTCTTTTATTATTATTTCAGTAGGGTGGTATAGATCATTTTTATACACCCCCCATTGAACAAGCACAATAAATATGTATTCTGTAAATGATTCCTCTTATTATTAATAATAATAAAATTAACAAGTGGTAGAAACGATCGATGTTATTGCCACAAATAAATCAGCTTTTCTAATTTAGTGGGCTATTGAAGCAAATGTTATGTTCATTAATAGCTACATCCTGCTGTTATTTATAATATACATTGTACCAAAAGACTGGGACAGAAATGTTACAGAATAAATATCTCCCATTCGTTACTGACGGATAAATCATTGTATCTATACTTAATGTGCATATTTTTCTGCTCAACAGAAGAATACACGTGAAAAAACAATAGGTTTATGAATGGAAAAAGAAGCGTAAAAGCCGAAACATGGGCGGGCTTTCCCCCACATAGACGACGCGGTGACGTCAGCGCGTCGTGTTGCCAAAACAAATCCCGGCCATTTCGGGGCTGCAGCTCCGCCCCCTTCCTGTACGCAGAGCCGATATTTCCAAAATTGAAGTTCAGAGCCGCGGCTGTGACATTAACTCGCAGCCAACGAGCGGAGAAGTGAAGATCAGCGCCGGGCTGGGCTCTTTCCGCACCGATCTGCTCACCCGACTTCTCCCTGGCTACTTCCAACCGCGGCGAAAGGTAACTGCTGTCTATTCAGAGGGGGCCTCACTGTGCTGCGGGTCCGACACCCGCCGCCTCTCGACCGGCACCGGCGAACCGGGCACGGTACTGGGGAAATGACGCAATACTTCTCACCTAGTGCACGTACTTACTACTGCCTACACAGAGGCGTCTTTCTCTGATGTAACTGCCGGGGATCATCGGTGTTTAGTACGCGTGTCTGTGGACGCCTCACCCCAGGGGTTGGAATGAATCCGGCCGCGTTACGTCGCACAACTTCAAAAGAGAGATGCCGTTTTTAACGCGGTGCGCGATGGGGATCTTCCCACCTTAAACCACTTGTTTTATATCCGACGACAAGCCACCTAGTTGAACCAACGTCAAACCAGTTCATACTATCAAATACGTGTTTTTAAACCGACAGCACCGTGTCCTGGGTCGACATATATATGCTTGTAAGAGTGAGCACATGTTCGCTTCCTGTAGATGCCAGATAGTGATCTGCCATTGCACTGGGGGAGATGTGGGTCTGGTAGTGCTTTGTACAGTCCTCAATTAGCTCTGGTATCGGACAAATGCACTTTTTTCGCCTGTATGCGTGCATGGTAGAAACAGGGGCTTCCCATCCCCCTCCCGATAAGCAAACGAGGAATGTCATTGCATCACTTATATGTGGATTGAATGGGGGGGCGTGTTGAAGCCGTTGCCTTTGTTTGAATCTCGACTCTACCCCCCTTCTTTGGAGGATGTATGTGGTTTAATACCCCGTCCGGCTAATTTGTGTGTATGTGTGAGCGGGTCCAGTATATAAATATACCGGATCACGGGTCGGCTTTGTGAAGGGCGCTTTAGTAATTGCAGACTGTAAAGACCCGGATTAAAAATTAACGTGGCAGATTATTGTGGTTGATTTAGGCGCCAACCGAAACACATGAGAGGGATTTAATAAGACGAGCTGGAGTCGGGGTGTTTTAATTGAAAAAGCTGCATACTAGTTTTTTTTATTTTCCACCTTCCCATGATTCGTTTTCCGTCAAGTCTGCCAATATTTCAGACATCAATAGAAAATGCCAGAGATTAGAAATAATGAATGTGAGTCGCATTCCTGCCCCCCTCCCTCTTCCACACACACACAACCCGCCTTTTCTGTTTCCTTTGCTGGCTCTGAAAGAGTTGCATTAGTTGATACATGTTTATATTTATATCTGTCATTTAAGTGGGATTATTATAGTATGCGATGACTGTAACTGATACACTGTTTGCAAGTAGTTCTGAACGCCCGTCACTTATTGAATAAGTTGCATCATCCATCATTTCGCGGAAACCATTTCGAAACCTACTGATTGACATTTGACAGTGGCAAGTATGCTGTACATTACTGCTTTTTTACAATTTGCGAATACATGAAAACATTACTTAAATAACCATAGGGAAAACGAATGAAAAAAGTGAGCATCTTTAATCTTGATGTGATCTTTTTTTTTTAATCTTAAAACGCATTGTATTCTGGGTGTGACGGATTTCATCTCGTCAGATATGATGCATAACTGAAAACTAGTCATATGATTTTTAAACCAATTAACAACCCCCTCTCATCTCTGTACAGCACACTAATCGACATCAAAGAGATTTTTAATGTAAATGTCAAGTTTCTTCTTCTGGCAATTAGCCTTCTAATAAGGATCTTCTTGGCAGATGTTTTTATTTTATTTTTTCCTTCACCAAGTTTCAAATGGCAGCAGAAATACCTGTTCTGCCCCTTCCAGGAAAAGCCAAAGGAAAAGTAGAATTAATAAGAAAAGTCAGGTGGCGGGGACAGGGGAGGGGGTGGGTGGTAGTAAGGATTTGACGAGGTCGTACCAGACTTCTCTGTTGCTGTTTTGAGAGGATGCCAACTTTCATCAAAAAGGGATGAAGGGAAAGACGGGATTAATCTTTGTGCACTTTTACATTATCTTGGCATTTCTGTATATAAAAATCGCCTGCTCCTACAAAGCCTTAGCTCAGTGTTTTTTCTTGGCCGTTTTACTTTAATTAGCTTGGCTGAGCTGCAGCCACGCTGGCAGTTGGAGTGCAGAGGAGTCTGGGAGGACTCGCTGTTTGCACTCTCTGTGTCACAGTGGCTTAAGCTCCTAGGCTACCAAGAACCTTGGCTAACTGTAGGCTAACGGCTCCCAAACCAGCAATACAAATTGTGTGACAGCAATGGAAAGGACCATGAATAGGAAGAAGTGAAGCCCTTGCAATTGCTGGCAAAGAGACAGGGGAGAGCTTAGGGAAAACTTGGCAAAATTCTTTTTTTAACTGCAAGCAATACATTCCACAGAACAGAATGTTCTACTGCTTTGATTTGGGTTGGAGGGACTATAATATTGTGCATTGATTACTTTTTTTTAGGGGGGTAGTGGTAGAAGGTTGTGAGAAAGTGTGGAGCTGCATTCACTGGCTGAATTGAGTGCTGAGGCTGAGTTTGCAGGTGACACTCTCCTCTCTAAGCTGGAAGTTGGCAGCATCGTTATTCATTGGTGGCTTGTGTTCAGGCCTAGGGAGTTCATCTGAAATGCATGACTTCTACGGACCTGCATCTTGCCTGAGTAATGCATGCTGCACCTCTTTGACTGTATTTCTGCATGTCTTGTGTGATGCCTAGAGGTGAGGACCAAAGGTGCTCCTTCTCCATAACCCTTGTAGAAGGGTTTCCGAGCTGACTCTGCCTGCAGGAGATGGACACCCAGCCAGGGTGATGGTGTGTCTGTGAGGCACTGTCTAGGCTCCTGCAGGATGGTGAGAGGACATGCTTGCAGGTGAAGAAATCAAAATCAGATATGCAGGTTTTTGAGTGATGTTACTGAATCTGACAGGGTGTAATTGATCTCTGTGAATTCAGGTTTTGTGCCATTTACAAGGATTCTTGTGCAGATGCATGTTGTTGTTATTATTATTATTATTATTATTATTTTTGTCATTTAGCTGAAGCTCTTATCCAGGGCAACTTACATTTGTACCCATTTATACAGCTGGGCATTTTACTGGAGCAATCTAAGTGAAGTACCTTGCTCAGGGGTACAACAGCACTGCCCCACCTGGGATTTGAACCCACAACCTTCCAGTCATGAGTCCAGAGCCTAACCTCTGAATTAAATGGTTTCATTAGTACAGGAATCTTGAGGGGCTGAGTCAGAACGAGGCTGTGAGTAAGAGTCACTAGGAAGAGTCTCTCCCCCATCGCGTTTTAGCTGCACTCTTTAGAGTCTGGGAGCTGGGAGGAGGGCACTCCAGGGCGACAGGGAATTGGCAGGCAGTGTTTTGGAGAGGTCTGTGAGAGTGTTTCCCTCCAAGCAAGGTGTAGAACTCCATATTGATAGCACTCCTCAGCCATTCTGCTAAGAGGACCTGGAGTTGTGCTGACACTTCCCTCATCTCTCTGCATCCAAGCTGGTGCCAGCCTATAGCAATGCTTCAGGTGTCCATGGTGACAGTCCCCGCAGTGTCTGAAATGTTCCAGACAGTACAATCCGCACGGCTCTTGTAGGCAGGCTGGTGGTCTTGAATTCCTCTATAGTACACTGGGGTGGGAGTGGTAGTGGTTGGTGGTGCAAGGGGGCTCTGGCAGGGATGGTTGGGGTAATGGAAAGGAAACTACCAGTAAGTTTCCACTGCAGATACAGTGCACGGATTCTGATGCTAATTGTTAACCTTCTAAAGGCCACAGTAACAACGTAACATTGGCTTGTAAATGTTTGCTGGGGTGTTTTGAAATGCAGCACTATCCAGAGAGTCTGAAAATGGACAGTGGTAGAATCCAGCTTGGATTGACAGCTGCATTGTGTTTGTGTTTTGCGTTCATGTCTGGTTGTCTTGCGTTACTGGGTGGTGTAATGATTGTGGCTCCTGTGTACTGTTTGGAGTGCAGACATCCGTGTTCTGAGCAGTGCGGGCCTTCCTGTTTGATCAGGACCACCTGCCTGTCCGCAGGGCTACTGTAGAGACACTGTAGATCACACTATGCCTCTCTGTCATTCGCCTGAGTCCCACGGCTCACAAGGTGCTAACGAAGCCTCTGTTCATGACTGCACAACCCAGACCATTCTCCAGCCCGCCTCCAGGCTCTGGTGGTCGGCTCCTCAGTCGCCCGTAGGTGGATATTGTCCTGCCCTGTGCTGTTAGTTTGGCACTGCACCTACTCTCTGTTGGCGTACAACATAAACATGGCGGTATCCAGACGGTGGCGTGACATTTGCAGCCGAGACGAAGAGTGAGTGAGTTCGGGGTTGCGGGTTGCACAGTCCACCGAGTGCCAACATTCTCCACTTCAGCTGCCGAAGCCATGGCAACCCCCCACACACAGCGCACAGTGTTCCCGTGGGAGGCGATGAACGCGGGCCCAAGCGAAGGGGCCCACTCAGCAGCGAGGGTAGGTCGTAGGGAGAGCACTGGTCAGAGAACGGCCGGTTTTTGAGGGCTTTGGCTCATTCCTCAGCCCAGTGGGAATCTGGGCACGTACTGAACGTCTGACCCGTGAGACTGAGTCACCTGGGCCTTAATCCCCTTCACGTGGACCCTGTGTGAGGGGGCTGGGGGGGATTGGGGACGCTGAGGGGGGTAATTACTGCCTGGGAGACTGGCTAAAACTCTCAGGCTCCCAGCAGAGGCACTGTCCTCCCTGACTGAGCTGCTCGGCTGAACACGACATGGAAACTCTGGCTGCCTCGCTTCATTGCAAACCTTCTTCAATTCAAAACCACTCCTTTTAATTTTTATTTATTTATTTATTGTCATCAATATTAGATTTATTTTTTATTTTTTTTCCCCATGCTATGGAGCTCTTTCCTTGTTTACAGAATACCATTCCCAGGCACAGGCCCCCAAGTGGTACAGACCAGTCTGAGGGGGGTGGTGGTTAGGATCCTGGGTGTCTAGGGAAAATGATTGAATTATTATTAATATTTGTTTCCTGTACTGGACCTAGTCCCTGCCATGCTCCACCCTTTACAAATACTACAGTTCCTGGAGTCTTTAACTTAGGTGTGTGGCCCTGGGAATGGCCACACACATCGAAAGAATACCTGTTGATCTGGTTGAGTCTGATTAGAAGAGCTAAGTGATTAGTCAGATAGAGGTGTGGTGGGGCTTCTAAGTTTTTAATTGTTTAGTTTTTGTTTTAGATACAAAAGGAAGTCATGCTCTGTGTGTAAGGTTTTCCATGTGTACTGTTTATTAATTTATTTCCTCTTCCTTTGTCATACCTTTCGTGCCAGTATTGGCTTTCTTATCTCGCTTTAAAAAATTAATCAGTCTGATCTGGCAGGCTGGTCAGCTGAGCTTGAGTGGTGTCATGCAGGTATGCTTCATTTTAGCGCTTTCTCTTATTGCTCCGCACGCACGCATGCACCCAAGCATGTTTTGTCCTCTCTCACCCGCTTTTCCAGAAGCACACACTCCGTGCATCTATAATCCTCCCCCTGTCACTCGCAATAAAGAGTGCAGTCTGAGATCTCCACGGCTGATTCATCCTCTGGCCTGTCGGAGTGACACAGTATCTGCACGATGTCAGCTGTCTGTACTGAACACGATCTGTATTCACCATGTGTGGCTGTAGAGGGCAGCGCTGCTATCACACCCTCACACAGTAAAAAATATCTAAAACAAAACAACCCCACTGAAATAAAATAACTAAAAAAAAATAATAATAATAATTTCTTGATGTTCTGTTTCTTGCCATTACAGTTTTGTTGTGGTGAGCAGTTTCAGTGCCTAAGAGCATTTTGTGTGTGTCTGATAAGTGACGTATGGCACATTTTACTCAGAGAAGTGTTTTCACCAATGAGTGTTCTATCTAACGCAATTTGTACATGGAAAGCAAAGTACTATGTGAGATGGTGAAACTTCAAGCAAAGAGGTTAAGGATTGCAATGCAATCACACACATGTAATAATAACATTTAAAAAATAAAACTTAAATAAAGGCCTGTGATCTGTTCTACCATAGTGGGCAATGTGAAGCAGTGCTGTATTGGTGATTACAGTGTATATGTAGCGCAGCAGGGAGCTGGTGCAAATGCTTTCGGCTGGATATGACCCTTGGTGTCCTTCTACCACTTTTGTAACTACTGCAGAGGCAGGAATTGAGATGGCAACTCCTATAGGATCTCGCACACATCAACACTTCAGTGACAGGCCTCATTGTCTTTATCATTAATTTTAGTTTTTTGGGGTTGTATTGCTCTAGCCTTGCCCCTGGTATTTGATGATAAAGGAAATGCAGCGTAAACGAGAGAGGTGTCCTCGGATTGTATTTCAAATGTCAGCTTGTGCAACAGCCAGATGACCTTCTCTGGTGAGGGGGGGAGGCTCAAGGGCATTGATTAAACAGTGATTGCCCATCTGCAGCACATTTGTTAGTCTTCCTTTTCCTTTTTTATTTATTTTTCTTATAACATGTTTAGAGCTGAAGGAAGAGGAGGAGAGAGATGTGTGTGTGTGTGTCAGGGATTGTGGGCAAAGGATATGGGCGGTTTTCATTAGTTTTTGTGTGTTGTTTTTTGGTCCTTGAGAATCTCTGACGCAGTTTGTGTTCTCAGCGTTCGTTTGCTCTTGGGTAATTGAAAGATCATTGCCGTGGCTGTATGGACGTGCTGCACAAGTGACGCACAGGCAGGTTAACACAGAGACTGAAGAGATGGGTCTGCGATGTCGAAACATGCCTGCAGTTCCTTTTTTCTTGTTTTTTCCACCCATCTTTTGTCTGATTTCAAGCATTTTTATTAATTTCCACTCTTCGCAGCCCTGAAGTGCAAGGTATAGCTGTGTGTAGCACTGTAGCTGTCTTGAGTATGTGCTCAAGCCAGTTGTATGTTGTCCAGCCAGTTCTGTACATCCAGTTCTGTGCATCCTACAACTCGCAGCCTCATACTCAAGCCTCTGCCTTGTACAAACATGCTGGCACAGGAAGGTATTGTAGCTCCCTTTAGTGTTCATCTTATGTAATGATGACCTGCAAACATCCTATGCATGAAGGAATGCAATGCACACCCTTCTTAGCTGTATATTCTTGTAATTCTCCTTCATGTTTTCCCTCTTCACAGATTAGAAGGAACTTTATTACCCTTCCCAAAAAGGCTCAGATTCCAATATGCCAATGCTCCCTTGCAGCGGAGGAGTCTACCTTGCAAAGCAAGGGTTTTCTGTTGGTGAAGCTGGGGCAGGCGCAGTGGCCCTGTGGTTTTGGTGCTGAACACCGAGGAGGGGCCCTGGGGTGTTGCGTTAAGTGCCAGGTTGCAATTTCCTGTCAAAGCCACAGGTTTATGTAAACAGGAAGGTGCCCTGAGACCTGTTCTCACTGGCTCAGTTGGGCTTCGTGGCACCTCTGCTGCCCTGTGGTAAGGCTGAACTTATCTCCCGTCATGAAGTGCAGGCTGCTGTGTTGATCTCCTGCATAAGCTAGACTAGTGACTGAGGACATGCACCCGACGTCACATTGACACAGTGTGCTTTCAGGACACTGCTGGAAGACAATCAAGGCTTGGTATTTTTGTAATGCTATTTCCAGGCATAAATCAATATATAGTCAATGGGGTCTTGTGATGGTGGAGTTTTTTTTTTTTATGTTCCCATCTGTGCTCTGCAGGGTTTGAAACTGTGTGGTGGAAATGTTACAAATTTACCACTTGGCTCCATTCTTACCAGTTCCTGATGGATCAGAGTGCCTCACTGAAGCATTTCGAAGGGCGTTGCTGAACTGTGTTCTCGGCCCAGTTAGGCAGTTTGTTCCAGATGTCTTTGAGTATGTCATTGCTGTCCTAATCGCACTCTCCCTATCTCCCCTCTTCTGGCCCCTTCTGGCAGTTGTGTGCTGGGGGCGTGGGGAGCTTTAAGTGGTTAAAATGGGGGATGGCAGCCCAGGGAGTTCACGTGAGGCCATGGCATCTCCCACACTATGCAGCTTCTTCACTGGCAGCCCCCCCTCCAACAACACTGCCTTTCATTCTTCTCATTGTGTGTGCATTCTTCATGATTTTTTTTCTTTACATTTACATAGTGTTTTTTCCATGGAGTACAGTGTGTGAGGCTGTGCTGTTCATCCCAGAGCCAGCTGGCTGTGCTCAGAAGAGTGAAAAGCATTCCTTCAGGTTATTGGTGGAAGCTAGGGGATGGAGGCAAGGAAGTGAGGGCGAGCAGTGTTTTGACATATTTCTTCCAGTCTCCTGCTAGTGCAGTAGAAATGTCCAGGCCTGTGAAGCAGCCCTGCATTCCTCTGACTTGTGGATCAATTCAGTTTGAAGACGTCGTTTGCCAGTGCATCTCTTCTGGGAAAAGGAAGGAAGGAAAGAAGGAAGGAGAGAGTGTTTGACTGGAATGGATTTTTAACACCAATAGTGTTTCCCTCAGAAATTTGTATAGGCATCGCGGTCTGTTACGGAACTATTCCCGGGGGGGTGCTTTTGTTTTTAAGGTGGATTCCCCCAATATAATGGTAGGATAAACACTGACCAAACGCTGAGACTTCGTCTATGGCGAATGATGCCATGACCAGGAAACCAGAGATGCTGGGGGACTGGTTTGACTGAACTGAAGTGACTAAATGCACCTAAATTCCACCCCCAGCACAGTTTCCCCACATGTAACAATGCCATATCAAAACATCCAGGCTCACTTGTATGCATTTCCTCATCAAGTTTACCATAATCTCCTAAATCTCTTCCTGCAGTTACACAACTATGTGTGCGTTTGTGTTCCTGTTCCTCCAGCTCAAACCTCCTCTGCCCGGTCTGATCTAGTCTACCAGATTAGGGCACATACTGTTTTCTGTGTCCAGGTCTTGTGAGGCTGTTTACAACACTGCACTGACAAACAAGGCACAAGTGTGCTTGTACACCGGGGAAGCTGGGGGAAAGGTATATCTCAAGCCCCAGGTGTTTTCTCCCAGTGGCCCCTGCTGTCAAATCCAGTTTGTCAGTGAGTGTGCCAGAGGGCTGTGTGTGTGAGACTTGAGCCGTGTTACAGCTGAGGTTTGGCACAGTGACCTGGGGGCTCGGACTCTCCTTTTACTGGCTTTCCCTCCCCCCCCATTTGAGTTCAAGGTTTATTTCTTAGACGGAAGTAGTAGTATCTTGTCACTCTGGAATGTGTTGCATCAGTATCTCCAGGAAGGATCGCTCTGAAAAACCAAGGCAGAACGTGTGGCCCAGCTGGTGCGATACAGGGCCACACAGGTTGCTTCCTGGTTTGTTACAGGAATGTCAGTGCACTTGTGTGTCATCAAGGGTGATGATGGTTCTGCTTGTAAACAGACTGTTATGCTACTCTTCTATCGATTTTCAGTGGGTGCCAGTGTTCAAGACTAACGCCTGTCTGTGCTGTCTTAGCTGGTGGGTACGGTGGCGCACCAGTTTAGTGGGGCTCTGCCTCCAGCTTTGGGTGACTGATTGGTAAAAGATCTGTAGGGGCCAGAGATCAAGGTTTGGAGATTCACCTTTTAGACCCCTGTCCTGGAATCTGGTGCATCATGTGTGTTTATAAAGTGTCACCCCTCCCTTCTCTCTGACCAATAGAGTGGGGACAGTGTTGGGGTGGGGGGGGGATCAGTGATGTAATAATGGGGACTGTATGAAGAAGCATGGCCAGCATTGAGGTAGTAAGGTACAAGGCTGCTTTTCTGGCTGTTGTAAAATCTGCAGCAGAGAAGCAGTCTTGTGAACTTGTTTCGATCTGAAGCACTGCTGAATTGTAAATGAGAAATTGGTAAGTCTTTGGTTTAAAAGTGCTTCTATATTTAAAGGATATACATTTTAGTTTTTGGTCTTTATTTATATTTTAAATTGGCTGTAGTGTAATGTTTGCATTTAATTTTACTGATGCATATTTAGAAATACTTCCTAGGAATTTGCACCTGTCTGCCTGTTGTCCTTGTCTGTTGTCTCCTATTAACAGGGATGAGAGCAGCCTGTCAACTGTCCTGCTTTAGTTTTGAGAGAGAACACGGGAGTTTTTTTCTGTGATACATTTGGAAAGACTTGTGTGCATGTGAGTGCGTGACAGTGGCAGGGTGACCGTGTGGTTGCTCATGCCTCCTCGAGATCTCGGCAGCTTTCGCCATTCGGTATTCGGAGCAGTCTGAGTCACGGCAGAGAGCAGAATCACAGTGCCTGAATTACTCTTTGGTCGTGACCAGACGTCTGTGTATTAATTACTTATCCACATTCCACAGCATGATATCCAGATAAAGGAGCTAATTGATGACAAGATTGTGAAGAGACAATTTCTGGAATGCCTTTTTAAGGGCCAGTGAATGCCTTCCTAGCCTCTGTACTCACTGTCTCTATTCCTTTTTCTCCCTCCTGCAGCTTGTGTATTCAGCAGACATTATGGCTGGCAAGAAGATGGCATCCTATGGGAAGATGCTGCTGCGACGGCGGGTGCTAGACTGCTCACAGGAAGAGACGCGCTTTGCTCGCTGCCTCTCCACACTGGACCTGATTGCGCTGGGCGTGGGCAGCACATTGGGCGCAGGCGTGTACGTGCTAGCGGGAGAAGTAGCCAGGGAGAAGGCGGGGCCGGCCATCGTGCTCTGTTTTCTGATCGCTGCACTGTCTTCGGTCCTGGCGGGTCTTTGCTACGCGGAGTTCGGTGCCCGTGTGCCCAAAACAGGCTCCGCCTATCTCTACAGCTACGTTACGGTGGGGGAGATCTGGGCATTCATCACAGGCTGGAACCTCATCCTGTCTTATGTCATAGGTGGGTGGCCGTGCCGTGTCATAGGTTTTCTGGTGCCAAACTTAGGGTGGGGGTTCGATTTTAAATGTATTCAGATGGTGTCTGCAACAGAGTAGCTGAATTGGAGCCAGTTCTGGGCTGAGGTAGTGAGAAAGCTGCAGGAGTAATGCAACATTGATGCAGTGCCAAGTCGGGAGGCAAATTGGTAGTGAATGAATGGAAAACAAGCCTAACTCCCTCCTGTTGTAGAGCAGAGTACAGGGATGTGTGGCGTCCATCGGTGGGGGGCCCTTGTGTGTGATGGTGCACTGAGTAGCGAGTGTTACTGAGTCATCACCCTCCTGTCCTCAGGTACGGCGAGCGTGGCGCGAGCATGGAGCTCCACCTTCGACAACCTGGTAGAGCAGAAGATCTCCATCTTCTTCAAGGCGTCCGTGTCCATCAAAGTGCCGGGCGTGCTGGCTGAGTACCCTGACCTGTTTGCTCTCATCCTGGTAATGCTGCTCACAGGTGAGCCCCCTGCACCCCACTATAACTTCCTGATATTTCACCTCCATAGCTTGAACACTGACTGTAGTGTGTTAACTTCTAGGCTCAAGGTCCTTAAAGGTCTGTTTTGTCTCCCCTCCCTTCCTCTCTTCCTCTCTCTCGGGCAGGCCTGCTGGCGTTTGGTGTGAGCGAGTCTGCTCTAGTCAACAAGATCTTCACTGGCGTCAACCTTGTGGTGCTGGGCTTCGTTATCATCTCCGGCTTTGTGAAGGGGAACACTGACAACTGGAGGCTGACAGAGGACCAGTACATGAATTACTCCAACCATGTGAATGATTCAGAGTAAGCTTTGTTTTCCAGTTTCCAGACCAATATACTCCCCCTTCCGATGCATTCTATTGCATGAGCCTATTGGGGCCAGCCAGCTTAATTAATTGTGTAATGAGTTCACTGAACTGATGCAGTTGCATAACTAAGAATCACTCCGTCTCTGGCAGTGCGATAAAGAAGAGTTTTGGAACTGGGGGATTCGCTCCATTTGGGTTTAGCGGTATCCTGTCCGGTGCCGCCACGTGCTTCTACGCCTTTGTGGGATTCGACTGCATCGCTACTACAAGTACGTCACCTCATACTCCAGACCAGCACTGCCCCCCCCTCTGCTGTGTCTTCCAGCCTTCTCCTGTCCTGTTCTTTCCCCTTTTGCCCTCGACTTCCATCTCCCTGTTCTCTGGCCGGGACTCTGCCGAAGGGAGCAGCTGAGCCCCTCCTGGCTTGAGACGCAAAAACTGCTGTGTGACTGGGTGTACATTACATGCATTACACTTGTTTTATAGGTAGCTAGAAACCTTGAGTGCAGAGCCCGACACACAAGTTTAACATCCTCTTCATCTCTCCGTTCCTTCTTCTAGGTGAGGAAGCAAAGAACCCACAGCGCTCCATCCCCATCGGCATCGTGGCCTCCCTGCTCATCTGCTTCTTTGCCTACTTTGGGGTGTCAGCCGCGCTCACCCTCATGATGCCCTACTACATGCTGAACGTGCAGAGCCCCCTGCCTGAAGCCTTCAGCTACGTGCAGTGGGACCCCGCTCGTTACATCGTGGCTGTCGGCTCCCTGTGCGCCCTCTCCACCAGGTGAGGCCAGCCCCATGCGCCACACCCAGACCACCCGCACACATGCGGGCATACAGACCTCTGGATGGATCTGGAGTGGGGACCAATTTATACATACCACCCAGTCACCAACTCCAGTATATATATTTTTAAGATGGAATAAAATATATTATTTTAAGATGGTGTATCACCTTTAACACATAGGTTGTAGGTCTGTCTGGTGCGTTGTGCTAATGCTCTGTGGCTCTCCCTCCCTCAGTCTGCTGGGCTCCATGTTTCCCATGCCGCGGGTCATCTACGCCATGGCTGAAGACGGGCTGCTGTTCCGCTTCCTGTCCAGCATTAACAAAAGGACCAAGACACCCCTGCTGGCCACCATCGTGTCTGGCGTGGTAGCAGGTACGATCAACCACCTCGGCCAGTCGGGTCTCGCCGTTGTCCTGTACGCCCCAGTATCTTAAATTCTTCTGATAGAAGGGGTGAGGTACAAGGCTTCTCTCTCCCTCTCTCTCGTGCTTTCTGTCTCTGTGATTGCCTGTGTTGTAACCCTCCCTCTCTCTCTGCAGCCCTGATGGCATTCTTGTTTGAGCTGGCCGCCCTGGTGGACCTGATGTCCATAGGAACCCTGCTGGCCTACTCGCTGGTGGCAGTGTGTGTGCTCATCCTCAGGTCAGTGCCCTAACCTGCTGTTCACACACCCTGGGGCATATGGGTAGTGTAGTAGAGACTTGCACAATACCACTCTACTCTAGCCACACCTTGATAAGAAAAAGATTCTTAAAGATGCTATCTGTAAATTTGTCAATTTTGTAGATTAGAAATCCAGTTTACTTGTGGAAACCAATTTGATTTTACAACCTGTATGATCAAACACAACAAAACAAGTCTTCTGGTTTTAAGGCGTGAGTTCCTCTTGGGTGACCGACTGCCTGATTGTGTCTGCTGTACAGGTACCAGCCAGGCACCCTGAGCTCTGGGCACAGCGAGAAGATGGTGGAGCTGAGCGGGGAGAAGACGGCCATGGCGGATGTGGACAGTGGGGATGAGTTTGCCACAGAAACCGTGCCCCTTAAGGAGAAGTTTAGCATGAAGCTGCTTCTGCTGCCCAACTGCGAAATGCCCACCAAGACCTCGGGGACCATTGTCTATGCCACCACCGCCGTTATCTGTAAGCTGCCCTTTTTAGCAGTCCTGCTGTGTGTGTGTGCCCATGCATGTGCCTGTCTTCTGAGTAGAACAGGCCTGTAGCATGTAGAGACTCAGTGTCTCTGTCTCTCTCTCTCCCTCAGCATTAGTGTTCACTGTCCTGTGCTGTGTGCTGTCTCTGTGGGGCTCCGAGATGATGAAAGGGAACGTCCTGTGGTTGACAGTGTGTGTGGTCCTGGTGCTGATCTCGGCCGTCTGCATTCTCATCATCTGGAGACAGCCGGAGAGCAAGGAGTCGCTGACATTCAAGGTGAGGGGCATCGCTGGAGGAGGGAACAGGAGAGGGGGGCTGGAGAGAGCTGTAGGAGGGCCAGGGATCATTGGGCAACAGCACACAGACTTAGACCCACTGGTATCATCACGAAGACTAAATCACAACCACACACACACACGTGCAAACGTGCAAGTTTCATCCAGCTATTTATATGTGCAGCTCTCTAAAGCTCGTGAAATGCTTGTTCTAGAGGACAGGAGCACGTGAGAGTCGTAGAGTGGGCTCGCCCAAATAATGTTCAACTGCTGTTGTGTGTAGGCCGTGTAAATCAGAGCTGCTTTCAATACTAACGCAGCGCTTTCTCTCTCCCTCTCTCTGTCTGCCCTCCCACAGGTCCCGTTCCTGCCCCTGCTGCCTCTCCTCAGTATCTTTGTCAATGTCTACCTCATGATGCAGCTGGATGGACACACCTGGATCCGGTTTGCAGTGTGGATGGCCATCGGTGAGTCCACTGGATTTTATTCTCTGTAGCTGGAATTTAAATGGGACGCATTCATAAAACGTGCATCCACATTCTATAAAAATACATGTATATTATAAATCTGTAATATGAGAAATACTCAATCTGTTTTTATAGCACCACATTTAAAAATGGTGTCCAGAAATATCTCACAGCTGACACGGGTACCACACTCCTGTTCCATCAGCGGAGCCGAGAGTGAGCACTCGGCGCTGGGCTCCTCCTCCCCTCCATAAAGCCTGTTCATTCTTCCTGCAGGGAATTTGAAGCTACACAGGCCTCAAACAGCCCCTAGTGGCCTGGCAGTGCTGATCGCACTAATATCTTCCTTTGTTTAACATGGGAATGAGTCTCATGAGTCTGGGGGCCGTAGTACAGAGCATGCAGTTGTATTAAGCGAGTCTCTGCGCAGGGCCTCATTAGTGAAAGATCACTGTGTATTTTCAGAAGTCTCTGCACATTGTGCATTTGTTTGGAGGAGACTGTCCTGCCTTCTGCATTAAATTTAATTCATATTTGGCTAGTAATTAAGTGGTGGTTGTAAATATTTGTAGGTGACTTGCATTCAGCAATGATCTGTAAAGAGATTTTTTTTTCATGGATATGCTTGAGTGGTATGACCAATTAATACACAATACAATAGAAAACTGTACAGGGTAGCATATGAGGTGCAGGCCTACAGTGCATATCAGTAGAGAACATGTATAAGTATCCAAGGTGCGTTCCTGACTCTGTGCTCCCCTCCACAGGTTTCCTAATTTATTTTGCCTATGGCATCTGGAACAGCAAAGAAGCCCAGAACTCCTCCCGCAAATACGAGCCCGCCCTCCGTGCCAAGACCCCCATCTACTTGGGAGACGACTCTGAGGTTGAGGGGACTGTGGCCTGAGGGGGGGTGGGTGGGAGGGAGGAGGTGCTCCCCCTGTGCACCACTGGACCAGACTGTGTTTTAGCTTGAAGACAGGGGGTAAACGCAAAACAAAACCCCTCACATTACTATCTCCAGTATATTTATTTCCACTGTACTTGCTGTATATAGACTAATTTATTTGTATATTCCTAAAAGTTAAACCGGACCAGATCAGTATCGCAAACCACAGCTGTGTGTGTGTGTGTGTATATATAATATAAAATAATATATAAATACACACACACTATACGTATTCATAGATGGACCCTGTTTTTATACATATTGCCTAGTGCAAAACCAGTGCTTTGTGATATGGACATAAAATGGACAGACATCCTACCTGATTCCTGCTCTCCAGTGTAGTGTGGGAAGTTGGGTGGCAGTGCGTCTCCACACAGGCTAGAGAGATTAAATTCTGAAATTCCTTAAAAAAGAAAGGACAGAATAATGGTGCTTGAAGGTGCAGCTGTGAGTCAGTACAGAGCTGTCCTGGCAGTGCTGCTGGAGCCTCATCTGTGTGTTGATCTGTCCAGAAGCCCGCTGTGCTAGAGAAAAGTGAGACACTCTGAAATCCCCCTCTTGCCCATTAAAGAACAGACCAATCGCCAAAAAATATAAATTCGGCATCTTTTAATCTGGTGGAGAGAATTTAATAATTGACAATCTAAAAGTGAAGGAAGATGGCAGATATTTGTTTGGGATTATTAAAGAAATAAAAAAATAAGGTATTTATACAGATTGTCCTATATCTACATAGATTGATTGATAATATACATTTGTGTACATTTGGAAAATCAGACAGGCTAACAAAGACTAGTAATCTTCAGTATTATGGAATTGCGATGAACCAGAGTCGTAATGTTGATGCACGGAGACCACTGTATTGTAGTCGAAATGTAGTTCCCTTACCAGTGTGTTCTTGCTATGGGACTGTAGCTGGGGTGCAAGATACTGCCAAAGACCATCAATTGGTGGGGTTTTATCAAGAAAAGGAAGAATAAAACAAAAGCAGCAATTTATGTATTGTAATCCTGAATAACACCAGAGCATTGAATAGAAATCACTGGAGCCCTAAGTACAGATGTACATGACAAGTGAAACCTAGTTAGCTGTTTCAGGGGAAGTGTGTGGTGGTGTTGGAGGGGTGGGGCGGGTGGAACGATCACATGTTTATTTGTAAATATGTTTACTTAAATGTAGAGGCTTTATCTTGCTGAAACTAGCAGTACTATGCTAGATTTAAATATCAAGTTATATATATATATAATGTGTGTGTTTCTGTAAATATTTTTATGATTTCCTAACAGACATTTGGATGAATCCCTGTTTAAGGGTCAGAGGTGCATATGGGCATTATCTGTTACAAGACTCTCTGGTAGTAGGAGACAGTTACGGCTGTGTCGTTGGTGGTGCTGGTCTGCGCCGGTCACACTGACCTGTGGCTCCTCACGGCCTGGCTCTCGGCACTGCTTCGCATCTCTGACTCCGCTCAGCTGGTGGGAGAGGATGTACAGTCTATTCATGAATAGTGTTCTAGTTTCCATTGAAACATCCTTTACTTTACTGAGTCCACACCTGACACATGTGGTGCAGTTAAGTTATTTATGTATAGGTATGCGTGTGCGTGTGTGTATATACATATACATTGTATTAGTATTGCTTGTTAAGGCTGACCTGTGGCTTGTGTGGGTTCCTGAGTTTATTCAGGAACTGTGTCAGTGTGGAGGTGGAGGGAGATTCTCTTGTGCCCAAGAGACGATCCTGATTTTAGTTCTGGTCTCTGCTCTGTATGCTGTTGCACGGGGAGCAGTGAACATAAGAGACTTTCGGTCAGTAGTCTCCAACCCTGGTCCTGAAGAGCCTCAATCCACTTAATCTTATAAGTCACCTTCACTATCACCAATTTCTAAATACTGGGTAATCAATTAAGCAAGTCAACCAAGGGATTTCTTAACTCGAGAGGCTGAAGGTATTAACATATTGGTATTGCTCCAATCATTTCAAAATAACTGAATTTACCAAACCACTTGGATTTTAATTGTTTTGGATGAAATACTTTCAGGTGTTTAGAAGTTGGTGATAGAAGGGTGACCTCCAAAACCTGCTGCATTGGGTCTCTCCAGGACCAGGGTTGGAGCCCACAGCTTTAGGGGGAGGGAGGGCAGGGTGTCTTGATACTGGTTTTGATACTGCGTCTTCTTTTTTTGTTCTTCGTTTTACTACACCAACCAAAAAGAGAAATGGCTAGATTTGATAACAGTAGCACCCTTTTGATCAACAGACCAGTATTATCATCCGTCCCTCGGAGCCATAGAAGGCTTATCAGTGCAGTACGTTACACTACGGTGTAGTTGAGTGCAGTACAGTCTCTCTTTCTTTCCGAGACCCATGTTCCAGCATAGCATGGATACCCTTATGTGATTGTGTGTGTATATACACAATAAATACATTTTAAATTGATTTTACATGATTTACTATTAACTTGGAACAACAAGGCTATTTCTGAAGTGTTTACAGACTATTTACAATCCAAATAGGTTAAGTGGATTATTAGAGTAGAGGGGTCTGTTAAAGCCAAGTTCAACGAAGGGCCTTACATTAGACGGATTGTGATAATTAAAACTGTTATACTTACTGTATAAATACATCCTGTGGTGTTTGTGTTCATGTTGTAGTGCTTCCTCAGAGCAATCCTTGTTCCTGGCACTGTAATTGTGTTCTTTGTGTTTTGTAAGGAGCATTATATTTCATTGGGGTTGGGGGGAGGGAGATTTAAGTTTCTGGGTTTGTTTGTTTTCTTTTCTTTTCCTAAAAATCTATTTTTGTAAATAGCACTGCTGATATTTTTGTATTAAATGTTTTTAATTAACACACTGTTTGCAAGGTCAGTTGAGGTTTGCCAGCTGTTTAGTTCTTTATTCATGCATACATCCTTGAAACACGCATGTAAATCTGAAATGATGCAAATGTGCAAGAATTCGGTCCCCACCCTTTGTATAAATTCAGTACTCAATGCCTCCTCTGTTCCCTTTCAGAGTTTGCCTGGTGCTACTCTATTCACCTCCTTCCAGATGTTTTTCACTTCCCTTCTCTGGTACCAGTTTTCTGTTCCACTTTGAGATGATCAGGTGTCTGATCTTTGCCCCCAAAATACTGGATCATCAAGACTGCAAAATAATCCCCGTCCCCCCCACAAGAAAAAACAACTAAAACTTGAATACTAAACACCCACACCAGTCTTGATGGTGAAATTCCCACAAAATAAATCAAGTGCAAGTATTATTTGAGCAAGACTTCCAGAATGTTTTAAAATTATTCGAATGCAAACCCCCCTGACCTGTATTTCCTCTATTCTGTATTTTAAATCTTGTGTCTTTCATGTTTATTATAATTCTTATTAATGTATTCATCTCATGTATTATCTGTAAATATTTTTCTGTACTGTTAGTAGAACTTTTAAATTAAAGTTTTTTTGTTTGTTTTCTAATAAAAGCAAATCAAATGTAGAGCTGTGCAGTACTGTGTGATTGTTTCTTTTTGTAAAGAGGCTGGAACCCACTGGACCGCAAACAAATTAAAATGATTCACTGTCTTATGTCTCGATTTACATAAAATGGCTTCTAATTTAATTTGTTAATTAAACTAAAACTAAAATAGACTATGAACTATATCCCATATCCCGATGTGTATGTATCTGTGTAGATCACCTTGTCGCTTTCCCCTGACAAGCCATAACAAAACAGTGGATGCAACTGATAAGAGTAGCAGGGGGTTGCAAAATCTAGATCGCAAACACTATCAGCACACTGGACAGTCCCTTCCCTGTATCCTGGGCGGCAAAGGGTTGCTTTATTTGCAAAACACGGTTCACGACGTAATCTGGAGGGCGTGTTTGCAGTAACATCACGTGATCCCATGCATATAACTGTTGCAAAGAGAAGTGGGTGGGATCTGCTAATGAGAGGGCGTGTGTTGCAAAGCATTGTGGTACATGGAGTTTAATGGCACGCTTGTTTGAAAAGGCTGCTTTCATTTAAAAGCATAATTTAGGTCCAGAGTTAAAAGCGAGAAAAGATGACGCAGAACTAATTTGACTATCATCAGCTCCGACAAACGTGCGCCTGTTAAATCACGATTGGATACTAACTACAACTTTTCAAAACCAGATGAAACGAGACTATAGAAGAATACAAATCCCATGATGCAAGGCGCGATTTCGTTTCCTGAGTGGAGAAGATCAGCTGATTTCCTGTGTCTTTAAATCGTCTGCCATTAAGTCTGTCCGGGCTATGTTTGTGTGTTTTCAGGCGGAGAAAAGCGATACAAACGGTGGGATCCTTGACCGAAACTGGAATTATGAATTTATAGATTTTATATTCATTCAACCGATAGAAAATAAACGACTGTTCTGTCTCGGGTAGTCTCGCATTAATTCGAAAAAAAACATTTTTTTGGTGTTATGTACCCGCGTTACGGTTCCCTTTTCCTGCAGTCCTGGAAAATGCACCCGGGTTTACACTTGTCGTTCTTCTGCTTGAAACGGAGACAGGTTAATAGACTCGATTGTTCTTATTTTTAAAAATACACATTTAAATCTATATAAATGTAACTATCGATATATATATATATATATATATATATATAACAAGAAAGGAAGTGACGTATTCATAGTTCTATATAGCACCCACATAGATATATACATACATACATGGTGATAGTATTATTGTAATAACTAAGAAAAACTTGCACATGCTTCCAGGAACTTCGTGGTTTCGATTCTGTAAGATACGTTTTTGTTGCGTTTATGTTTACATTTTAAATAAGAATATATGTATAGAATAAATGTGTATAATACATAAAAACGTATTTATTCTTTTAGACTGGGACAACACCATTTCGAACTAGTAGAGTCTGGGACTTAATGATACACATATATGTATGTGTATCCACAACTTTCATTTATGTCAATGTTTATAATACTTGGTAGCCTATAGCAATTTATGCATATTTTGCAGTAAGTCTTTTGAATGGCGTTTGTGCCGTTTATTAGCGTCCATTCCTTTGCAGTTTGACAGCAGGCGACGAGACCAGTAGTTGTAGTTGCAGCACACTTATGACCCGGCTGCCCTTTGTGCCAGGCCGTGTAACGCTGGTGTAACGCTGGTGTAACGCTGGTGTGTGCCTGTGAGAGATAGAGAAACACGCACAGAGTCGCCTCTTTGTACAGTAGCTGCTTCCTACGCCTGTCCAGCGGCATCTTGGTGTGGACCTGGAACAGGCCTGTTTAACGCCGGCATGACCTCTCAACGGGACCCAGAGACGGTGAGTGTGGTTTCCATGTGTGTAGCTGTGCACGTTGTTATTATTGTTACATTGTTTCACTTTATCCTGCAAGCGTTCGAATGAGAGGGGGGGCAGTGTGTCCCTAAGTGTGTGGCGATTAAGACTAAAGACCCCACTACTGCTATGGTTACCATCTCTTTGTTTGTCAGAGGTTGTCCCAAATTTTGACTCCAAACCCCCACACCCCACACTGCCACCGCCACAAATCGTGTAACCCCTGAGGCAGTCGGTCTGTGTTAAATTAAATAAGACCCCCCCCCCCCCCCCCTCAGCACACAGAACCGGCGGTACAGCCCCCCACAAAGATGGGAGAGTCTTACCCAGACTTATTGAAGAATTCGGAGAGAATCTCCCACTGTATTTCCCACCAAGATAAGATAATCTCACCTCATCTGGTTTCCTTCCTGTCTGTTGAAGTGGCAAAGCGAAGGAAAGGGCCACTGCTTTGTTCAAAACCCTCAAAGCACTAGCCCTGGCTTTTGCAGTGTGATACTTGGCACTGTGGGAGAAGATCGACTTCATGCCAGAACGGTTAGAGAAATGAGAACGTCCTCTTCCTCCTCCTTGACACACAATTGTCAGACATTTCTGTTCAAGGTTAAAAGTTCAGGGCCCAGTGTGGGGCCAGTGGCCCTGGGGAGCCCTGTGTGTAGAAGCAATGGGATGCCATGTTTGTTTCTGTGTTTGCCCCAAGCAGAGTTCTCTGAGATGCAAGTCCTGGTTGGCCGACAACAAATATCAGTGACCAGCTTAGCAGGAGGGAGGGTGTGTGGGGTGGAGGGGGAGGGGGAGGGGGAGACGGGGTTTGTGAACAGCTGTACTTGTTCTCACCCACATGCACTATAGTCACGTCATTGCTCTACATAGACATCACTGCATCTATATATTCACCAGTCAATGAAAGGCACTATATCTGAGGAAAATATTAATGTATATTGTGTGTTTGTTGCTTTGCACCACAAACTATTAAATTATGTGTTGCCTGTATTCTGCTTCTAAATTAAGCAAACAATATAAGTGCTGTTTTACCTGTGGACAAGGAAATACTTTTTAGTTGTTATTGCAAACAAAACCATATGGGAGTTTGATATCAGTGGAAGATACTTGAGTACAGTATGCAGGCCCAGCCCAGACAGACAGACAGACAGGCAGACAGGCAGGCACGTGGTCTGTAATGATCTAGCCATCCTGGGACTAACTTAAGTGCTTGGGGTCAGGACCGGGGCTGCTCCTCCATTCTATGTGTTCTTATTGATTTTAACTCTTGTGGGAGTGCGGAGGTCTCTGCTGTGTGTAGTGATCTGAGACCGCACAACCCCTCTGTGCTCTGCATTTCTGGCTGCCATGAGATGAAATGAGTAAAGTATGTGTTTGTGAGTACGTATGTGTGTAATATATTTCCTGTATGGTCTGTGTAGTGTTTCCTGCAGTTAGTGTAGTCCACAACCTACCTTGGCAAGTGCAGGCATTGCAACTTATTACTGCAGACATTATTGTATCCCCCCCTTCACTAAGAAAAGCAAATTAACTCCCAAGTAAAGTAGTAAGTTTCAAATGCCCTGAAGCTAGTGTTGGCTGGTGGACAGAAGCCTGCAGCTCAGCAGGCCTGAAACGGCTCTGACTCCTGGTCACCAGCGGAGCTGGATCTCCATGCCGGCTTCTGACCGCGAGACAGCACAGCCTGTTCGAACCCAAAGCTGTGATTGTCTTGGAAGGCGAGGGGAACTCTGCCCCCTCCCACCCTCCAGTCCTCAGAAACAATTAAAATAAGTAATGAATTGAGTGCCCCTGGGGTGAAATGCTGCAGTGTCTGTCCCCCAGATGGCTGTGCAAGGCGGCAAGGCCTCTTACTGCCCCCTCTCTCTGTCTCTCTGTCTCTCTGTCTCTCTGTCAGACCTGTTGGGCAAGCTCTATATTTCTGAGGTTCCACCCTTCCGGTTTCTCCTTCTGTCTCAGAGTATCAGAGAGGCACGGCTGCAGGTTATGCGCTGGCAGTTTGGCTGTTGGGCATCCAGGTAGACAATGGGCAAATGCTGAAAGGTGTAGACTAGGGTGTGTCCCTGTGCTGGAGATGGTAGGCTGGCCAGTGCTGCCGTTCTGCACTATGGCATAACGTTACCCAGGGAATGATGCATATTTCTATCAACTTTAGAGCAGTACGTTTTTTTTTTTCTTTTCCTTCTGCAACTGCTTTACAATGAGATGCTGAGGTTAATCAGTAGACTGGGATCATGCTCTGGTGCATGCCACCGGTGGTGTGTCTGTTTTGTTCAGCACAGCATCACTTCACATTCTTGCTTCCTTATTTTGTCTCCTCGCTTCCCCTCTCCAGTTTTCATAATCCTCTCAATGCATCACTTCTTTTACAGTCCCCACCCCCCCCCCGCCCGCAGTGTAAGCAGACTGCTTCCCTGCTTGGTCACGGTGCTGCCTGCTGTGTCACAGATTGCTGCTCTCGCTGCTTTTGTCCACTAATTAGCCAGGCGGGTCTGACAGTCAGGGCTCCACTAAGTAATTAATCAGTGCAGTTTTCCCATTGGGCTGGTGCAGGGGCACCTTATCCACTACCCCCAGAAATCCTCTGGACCGGGGCCTCGCCTCACTGCAACGTCTGTCCAAAGGAAGAATTCGTTATGATTCTGTATTTTTTAAATGTATCAAAGGGAACCACTTTAGTGCATACTACTTAGGTTAATTTGGCACCCGAAAGAAAAGTGGTGTCATGTTTTTAAAAGGAGTCAAATCCGCTTTGTTCTGCAGCTCACACATCAGTCCTCAATGAGCTCTTTAGCGTCAGCAAATTGGTGCATGTATGCACACGAGCACAGTGAAATTAGTTGTTACTGTACTTCAGTTATTTGTGCTGCAGTAATACCAGTTTAGACTGGGCAATTGACTTTCTTCTCATGATTTGTTAATATTTCAAATGCAGTATTCAGATGAGATTGTGCTAATGGGAAGCTCGCTAAAGACCGTGTTGGGAGAAACACTGAGCAGGCCCGCCTGTGGCTCCGGCAGGCTGAGCCCCACCGCTGTGCGTTAATGTGGCATCGGAAGTGAGGAGGATGAGCAGAGGAGAGAGAGCTACTGTGTGGCCTCACGAGATCTTCTCCAACCCTTCAGGTTATTAATACTGCAAAACACTTCACAATGTGTAGGAGGAGATAAGCATGCAATTAAATACATACAACAAATACACCAAGAAATAAAGAAACTCTGGCTTAATTTGTTTTAATAATTGTCCAGACTGGGTTGGAATGGGAGGGCTGAGCAGAGGGCTGTGTTCAGGGCTCTCCAGTCTCCTCATGGCCTGATTCTCCCATCCTCCTGGTCAGGGCTCTGTTATTTGTGCATTTTCCATCCTCTGCTGATTCACTTTTTTCCCCCAGCTGGTGTTTCGCTACCTATAGGATTGGAACGGCTCTAAAGTTTCTGCTTCCATTTCACCCCAGTGCAGCCCTACACAAAGAACAGCTTCCGTGTCTGTCTGACATCGCAGCTATGGTTAAAATTTAATAACCTGCCCCCGAGCTGTCTGGGACACCTGGGGCTATCGCATTAGCACGTTGCCCTTGAAGGGGGTGTAAATGGCGTGGACTGTAGCTGCAGTGTCTGCCCCACCTGTCTGGGGGCCTGTTCTTGGTGGGGGAACCAAGAGATGCATTGGGGGTGAGGGGGCTAGTTTGGTTTGAACAAAGAAACAGCTGCTCTGCCGAAACATTTTAAAACTCAACAGATTGGCTGCCCAAGAGTTTGACAGCCCTCACCACATGACTCTGCGGGTCCAGTTTTTGTTTTTCAAGTACATTAATGTATTTTTTTAATATAGAGAAATGTATTAGTCTTGTCTGCAGTAAGTCAAGTTAAATAAATAATTATATGAATAGGACATATGTCCTATTATATAAATAAATCTTTCAATAAATAAAACTTGAAGTTTCATTTTTGCACTGGGTCATCTCCCATGACTGGTGTAATGGATACTTTGAAAATGCAGAGAATATCGGTTCTAGAAGTGTAGTTTTTCTTAAAATGAAAGAAAGATGCATGTTCTGTATATCTTGCAGGGTGTAGCTGTGCAGCTGGAAACACTGGCAGAGTCCCTCCTGTGAGCATTGAGAATTAGTGCTGTACTGACTGCTTTGCTGTCTCCCCTCCCTCTCAGGTGAACCTGCGGCTTATTCTGGTCAGCGGCAAGACTAAGGACTTCACCTTCTGCCCAAATGACTCCGCCACGGACATCGCCAAACATGTCTATGACAACTGGCCCATGGGTGAGAGGAGAGGATTAGGGCATTATGACAGGACAGGGCGGCAATGCACTTTGTCTTGATGCCAACTGTAATTGACATTGTGTTCAGGGGGTGGTGTGAATTAAGGGCCGGTTAGGTCATTAATATAGTCCAGGTCCAAACTCTACTCCTGCAGTGTAAGGTTGAGAGCTATATCCCAAAGAAGAAGAAAAAATATATTGCTGTGGCCCTGTGTTGACTGTGCTGTCCCATTGCAGACTGGGAGGAGGAGCAGGTCAGCAGCCCCAGCATCCTGCGGCTCATCTACCAGGGCCGCTTCCTGCACGGCAATGTCACGCTGGGAGGTGAGGTGGCCCCGTGTGTTTCCTTCACCCTCCATCAATTACTCTCTGTCTCTATCTCTGTCTCTGATACATTGCAGTACTTTGTTTATTTATACGACTCCTCCTGCTCTCCCTCCCCAGCTTTGAAGCTTCCCCCGGGAAGAACAACCGTCATGCACCTGGTTGCACGGGAAACGCTCCCTGAGCCGAACTCTCATGGTGAGCCCATCTGTCTGTCCTATCTGGTCTTGTGCTTAAGAAGTATTCATTTTTTCATATAAATTTGCTGATCTTAGTGTTAATTTACTCTAGAACGGGGGTCTCAAACTCTGCATCAAATATTTTGCAAAAGTTATTTAATCGGGCATGGCTGGTCAGTTGCAGCCTGAATTAAACATTAACATTATACTGTTTTAATGTAATTCGCTCCTGCCCCTTTCTGAACCAACTTCACTCGTCTAATTTACGACAAAGGTTAGACACCGTGACTATTCTTACAGTGGTGTTTTGGGAGTGGAAACATAGTAACTTGCAGATGATTTGATTTGATAACGACTAGATCCAGACTTTATGCTATTGCAAGAATTTGATCAGTGGTTTCCAGATGTGTGCTGATCCATCTTCTGTCGATCTGGAAATGGTACCATGTGATTTACAAATAGACCTCATTGATCTGCAGTGCAACACCTCTTTGAAGACTTCAGAGGAACTGGGGGTGTCAGTTCACACAGCTCCTCCATCTTTCCCAAATCTTTGCAAACCCTTCAGAAAAATCAGGGCCTTGTTTGGCAGCTCATACGTTCGTGAGAGAATTTTTTTTCCAACAATGAATATAAAGCAGTCAAAACAGATCACAACTATCTGATGCACACCTTGCTGGGATCCTGAAGGATTGCGACATCCCTGAGGCGAAACATCAATTAACTGACAGAACTGAAGCATTGCAAGGTGTCCGGCAAACAGTGAAAAATCTTGCTGACAAGCATAGCATTGTAGAAAGTTATGCAACAGTTTTGTTTTATTTCTAAGAAACATTAATCATTTTAAATTACGTGTGTATATATATTTTTTTCTCTCTCCAATTACCGAGAGAATCATCAGAAACATTATTGGCACACTAGGAGGATTTAAGGATTGGCACTGGCCCTCCAAAAGCGGAGCGGCAGTGAGCTGGAGGGGTGATTACCAGTGTGTGCCGTACAGTGCCAGTGTACCCAGGCATCTTGCTCAGAAGCTGCAATGAGGCTGTGAAGTGCCACAGTGCTGCAGCCTGATGCCACACTGCAAGCCTGACGAACACAGTTCTTGGAGCTAGTTTCCAAGCTAATTAGTTAGGTAGTCCTAAGTGTAATTTATAAAGATTATATGATGAATTGGATTTTGTGATGAACTTCTTATTTTTTTTTCTGCTATATAGAAAACAAAATACTAGACACGAATGCATACACAACTTTGTTATTATTTCTTTGTTTCCATTTCCCTATTTTTGCATCGGACAGACTTCCAGAATTCCTTCCTCTTTCTGTTGAAGTCTGACGATTTTGTTTGTTTTTTGTGTTTTTGTGGTGCGTTTCTTTTCTAGGTCAGAGGAATCGTGAGAAGACTACAGAGAGCAGCTGCTGTCTGCTTTTGTAAACCCATCCCCTCCCTCCTCTCCTTCCTTCCTCCACACACCTTCCCCCTCCCCCGGCCTCCTCACCACCCACCCTGTCCTCCCCTTCATCCTCCCTTTCTTTAACAAAACAAAACGACAAAACATACACCAGGATCCAGGGGGGTTAAACACTGGACACTTCTTACCCAATTTTTTGTGCCAATCAACCACCTTGTCTGCCTGCCAAACTGTGTGCCAAACTGCACCTGGAGCAGTCAGTAACTGAGTAAAGGAGGTATGGGGTAAATAAAGTACCAGTGTGGCCTGGGAGAGAAGAGATGGGAGCTGGCAGGTCAGCAACCCTGCATGGAAACTGGGCATCCTGGTCTTGATACAGCAGCTGAGTGCAGAGGGGGCTGCCTTTGTGGTGGTTTCCTGGCATGGTATTTAACCTCCCAGTGGACTCTGCTCTCCTCTGCCTGTCTGGAAGCTGCATTGCCTCGCTGCCCCTAGCTGTGTCTCCTGAGGAGCAGCTCTGACCTGGACACGCTTCCCTGCCGTGTCCTGCAGACTGCACAGACTGTTCCTGCCTCTCTCCCTCTCCTTCTCCTGAACCCTATTGTTTTTGTCTTTATTCCTCTGTCTTGTCCCTCTGTTGTCTTCCTGTCTCTCTCTCTCTCTCTCTCTCCAACCCCCCCCTCTAGTTGTGAAACATGATCTTAAAGAAGGCTGGCTCCCTGTGCCCGGGGCATGGCTGTGTTGGTGGCCAGGGTGGTTGCAGCAGCACTGTGTCTCTGGTGTAAAGGTCAATGTGTTGGACACAGACAGACTCCACCCCTGGCTCGGTCACAGTCTAGGAGAACAACCAATGAGACTCTTTGCCATGTGACTGGGGGGGTGACCATGGGTCAAGAAGCAAAGTGCCCCCCCGCACCACCCTCCTCTGCCTGTACCCCTCCGCCATGTGGAGTTGATGCACACCAGCTCCAGATCAATTACTGCTCTTGCACAGGAACACAGGTTTGGAAAGGGAATCATCACTACTGTACTCCACGTACCATTTCATTACCATTTCATTATTAGTAATATTCAATATTTTTTAAATGTGGGGCTTAACTGAGCCAAATTCCTGGGAAGCACCTGTCTTAGTGCTGCAGAGCTAAATTGCAAATTCATTTTTTTTTGGGGGGGGTTTTCCCTTCCAAAGTGTATTCAGGGAGGCAAGACTGTACCTTGTAACCCCACCAACGTTTTCTTAATATGCGTTTTTCTTCTGTGTGTGCCAGTGTCACGACTCTTTAACTTGTATTGAATTGAACCTGCTTCCAGCTGGTGGGGGGTGGGTGATGGCACAGAATTCCCACTTAGGGCTTGTCAAGAGGTGTTGTCCTCCCAGGGTGAACCTCCAGAGAGCCTGTGGCTAAAAATCTAACCAGTCCATGGTCACACCGAGGGTGCGTGAGGCCTCTGCACTTCCCAACTCTGCTCGCACAGGCCACACTTCTCCTGTGTTGCCTTGCCTGGCTTTTGTTTTTATTTCCTTTTCTTGATTTATTTTTTAACTGTGCAAGAGCTGCACTAAAAAAAATTAGTTGCGTGGTCTGAGAGTTGGGATGAGGAAGCTGCTTCGGACAGCTGTGAAATAATGTGAAAGTGGTGAAGAAAGCAAAAGGAGTCCTTCAGGCTGAACCCCCACACTTTGCCGTCGCCGCAGTCGGTGCCCATTCACTGCGGAATTAAACACTACTGTAACAGTCACACTGGATGGCAGGATTGGCATTACCTGAGAACGCTGGCGTGTACCGGGATATGTGCATACAGGCATCCTCTCTTCCTGATGAAGGGGATGATGGAGATGTTTTTGTTTTGGGTCCTTTTTGTTTTTGATACAAGCTCGGTGAAGGGCTTGGCAGCATGCATTGACTGCCCCGATTGTCTCCGCCTCCTGTGTGTGTGTCTGTGTGGACACTGCGCCACTGAGGGTGGGTCCTGGGGTGGACAGACACCCCCCCACCCCCGGGCCATGTCACCGCAGCATAAAGGAAGCGTCTATATCGGTGTTGCAAAATAACACTTTACACAATAGAGGATTGCATTGGCTGGATTTAGTTTTAAAATGAAATGCACTCTAACTTGGACTTTTAGCCATGGCTTTGTAAATTCCCACGGTGCCAGGCCCCTTTGGGTTCTGCAGCTGTGCCAGGTGCCGATTCTCTGTGCCCCAGCGCAAGCGAGAGACTGCCAGCACTGCAGCAGGGAACACTTACACAAAATATTAAATGATGGAAGTGGGGACATCTGTGGAGGTGTGCCAGTGTTTGCACCTCTGGTGTTTGTATGCTGTCTTTGTTTTTCTTTTAAATGTGGAAATATTAATATGAATTCTAAATGGAAATTTTATCATTTTTTGTGTTGTGTATATTTTACTACTAAAAGTATGAAATTATTCTTTAACAGATCATAACAAAACTGGACTTACTCCCCCTGGTTTAGTCTGGAATTTGTGAAAAGCGGTTGCCTTTTATTTTAATTTTTTTTGCCACTTTTACCAGAGAGGGGGAAATAAATCAATTTTATGACGCTTGCTGCGACCAGCCGTCCTTAAATAACAAAAGAGTTGTTGGTAAATTAGTGCCAGTTGATGACACTGCTAACAGTTTGTGCTTAAGTAAATACATAACTTAAAATGTAAAGTATAAAATGGTCTGCTTAAAGCTTATATTATAAATTAATAAAAAGTTTAAAAATTAAAAACATTGTTTTCAAATTGTTTTGTTCGTTATTTGATGCATCTGGTATTGATGATGCGTTGTGGAAAATCATTTAGGTTGTTTGTGTCATAGCCGTCTAAGGTCAGGTGACGGCTGTGCACTGGTGGTCAGTCCTAAAGGGTTATTGTCTGGTTAAAAAGAAAGAAAGAAAGAAACCTGAGTTGTTGTCTATCCAGTTCAACATCTTGTGTTTATTGAACAGTGTTCCCCCCCCTGTTCTTCAGCTGCTGATTGCTTGGGCAGACCTGGGTAGCGGTGCCCAAAGCACAACCCAGCAAGTTGTACCGCTCTCTCTAAATCTTTGCTTGCACAGGTGTTTGGCAGAGTGGTTCAATAAACTGATTTCAGTTAAGCCCAAATGACCAATTAAGAGGTTGGGTGGATTGAAAAGTAGAAATGTCCCCAGCGTGACTAAATTTAATGAATGCTGGTGTGCTCCCCACCTGCAACCCCCCAGAGGAGCACAGTGGTGTTGTGTGGCCCAGGTTTTATGTATGTGGAGTAGTAACTGCTGCACTCCCAGGGCTGTCATTGCCATCAGCAGGCTGCAGTGGCTCCTGTGAATCCAGGGCAGGAAAGCAGAGGCTGCTGGGAGGACAGAGTGCTCCCACCCAGAGAGCTCCAAAGCCCCTTGTTGGACTGCGGTTATTACTATGGAGGGTGATCAGTGCCAAAATTAAGATGTACGTGATTATGAACATGAAGATGATTATGTGCATTTAGCCAATAAGCTGCTACCGCCCACTAGCTCTGATTGACAGTTCAATCTTTTGTCGCATTGAAAAAGAAAAAGAAATACAGGAGACGCTACGAAATTTAAAAGCGCACTGAGAAATGTAAATAGCAAAGAGATAAACGGGAAATAAATATACATGTTGAAAATAATGAATATATAGATGAATAAGTAAATGTTGAAATAAATAGTCCTAAATGTCCATGTATTTATTTAACCATTTATTTTCTCGTGTATTTATTTTTAATTTTAGTAAGGATAGTCCTCCATAACCGTTTAACTCCATGAAATTAAATATATTTGTAAAAAATATATATACATAGAAAACATCATCCATACATCATTATTTGAACCGTAAAATACCAGACTCTCAGTCGTGCGCCTTAACTATATATATATATATAGCCTACCTATATCTGTATATACACTCACCTAAAGGATTATTAGGAACACCATACTAATACTGTGTTTGACCCCCTTTCGCCTTCAGAACTGCCTTAATTCTACGTGGCATTGATTCAACAAGGTGCTGAAAGCATTCTTTAGAAATGTTGGCCCATATTGATAGGATAGCCTCTTGCAGTTGATGGAGATTTGTGGGATGCACATCCAGGGCACGAAGCTCCCGTTCCACCACATCCCAAAGATGCTCTATTGGGTTGAGATCTGGTGACTGTGGGGGCCAGTTTAGTACAGTGAACTCATTGTCATGTTCAAGAAACCAATTTGAAATGATTGGACCTTTGTGACATGGTGCATTATCCTGCTGGAAGTAGCCATCAGAGGATGGGTACATGGTGGTCATAAAGGGATGGACATGGTCAGAAACAATGCTCAGGTAGGCCGTGGCATTTAAACGATGCCCAATTGGCACCAAGGGGCCTAAAGTGTGCCAAGAAAACATCCCCCACACCATTACACCACCACCACCAGCCTGCACAGTGGTAACAAGGCATGATGGATCCATGTTCTCATTCTGTTTACGCCAAATTCTGACTCTACCATCTGAATGTCTCAACAGAAATCGAGACTCATCAGACCAGGCAACATTTTTCCAGTCTTCAACTGTCCAATTTTGGTGAGCTTGTGCAAATTGTAGCCTCTTTTTCCTATTTGTAGTGGAGATGAGTGGTACCCGGTGGGGTCTTCTGCTGTTGTAGCCCATCCGCCTCAAGGTTGTACGTGTTGTGGCTTCACAAATGCTTTGCTGCATACCTCGGTTGTAACGAGTGGTTATTTCAGTCAAAGTTGCTCTTCTATCAGCTTGAATCAGTCGGCCCATTCTCCTCTGACCTGTAGCATCAACAAGGCATTTTTGCCCACAGGACTGCCGCATACTGGATGTTTTTCCCTTTTCACACCATTCTTTGTAAACCCTAGAAATGGTTGTGCGTGAAAATCCCAGTAACTGAGCAGATTGTGAAATACTCAGACCGGCCCGTCTGGCACCAACAACCATGCCACGCTCAAAATTGCTTAAATCACCTTTCTTTCCCATTCAGACATTCAGTTTGGAGTTCAGGAGATTGTCTTGACCAGGACCACACCCCTAAATGCATTGAAGCAACTGCCATGTGATTGGTTGGTTAGATAATTGCATTAATGAGAAATTGAACAGGTGTTCCTAATAATCCTTTAGGTGAGTGTATATATTGTAAAGCTATAGAACACATATAACTTGTATACAGCCTAAAATAAATGTAATATAGTAAAATGTAGGACTTAATTTAACACCTCCCTTTATCTATAGATACCATGTGAGCGAGTAGTTGTGTCTGTAAATTTTCCCAAATAAAAACTAACAAAATACAATATGGAAACTACTACATTTTTTCTTCCATTGAAACATGTCTGTCCGCAATTGCTGTGCGTTGACATGTCTGACTTCCAACCAGTTTGTATGACAACGTTGTAAAAGCGGACAGTCTGCATCTTCATCTTCATAATCATCTTCATGTTCAAAATCACGCTCATCTTAATTTTGGCACTGCTCACCCTCCATAATTCCCATTGTCTGATCTCAGTTTTCCCAGTTTGTTTTGTTGTTTGGTTGCATTTTGGCTAAAGAAGGGGGGTGGTGGGGGTGATTGATGATGAGGATTCAAAAGCCCTGCCAAGCCCCAGTGTGCTCTCTTTCAGCATCTGTTTTGGGCTTCAGTTCTGCGTGTTGCCAGCAGGTGACAGCATTTGCCCTGATGCTGCTGCTGTGACTGGGCCTGCTCTGAGGAGCAGCACACCTGAATCCGAGAAGGTCTTTCCACTCACGTGTGCCAGACTCTAGTGGATCCACCGCTGTTCAAAAAAACCCAAATCCACCTCCCTCCAAACTCTTATAATGCGTAACACTCACAGAAAAATACAAACGGCACTCTGCAGCTGCTGTGAGGAGACTCCAGCCCCTCTATCCACAAGCTGAAAAAAAAAAAGACCAGGGCTTTTACTCACAGGTGTGTGTGGAGATGGTGCAACCTCTGCTTGCCTCTCAGCCTCCGCTTGCCTCTCAGCCTCTGCTAGGCAGGGCAGGGCGGGCAATGAGACTCCTGCATGAGACCTGGGGAAAAGAGGTAATCAGTTCAGTCAAGCTCAATTTACTAATTAAGCACTCAGCTGAAATAAAAACCAGAGGGAGTGGAGTGGAGGAGTGCTGGTCCCTGTGCAGGTCCTCAATCTCCGGGGCGAGCAGGGATTTTTTCAGTTTCTTTTCCTTCCCATTCGCTTTGTGGAATGGGCAGTGACGCACTACAGTTATGTCCGTTTTTCCAGTTGACGTTGGCAGGGCTCTTCAGGAAAGTGGAGCAGACAGGATTTCGGCAGTGGTACGCCGTCCAATTCAACTGCTTGTTCTTTGTCTTCTCGCTTTATTTTTAATTCTTGGTTCAGCACTCTGTTTTATGATGGGGTGTTTGAGACACAGCGTTAAAGTAATCAAATGATCTCACGCTGTAGCGAGCAAGAGAGACAGGGAGACCAAATAAGACGCACAAAGAGCAGTTTTACAGAATGCAGGTGATGAGGACAGAGACAGAGACGTTGGGAGGAGAGGACAAGAGTGCCTGTTTTTTGCTTTGACCCGAACATGTTAATACATTCACATTAATGGTTTTAATCAGTCCAAGTCACTCGTGTTCAAAGTGCTTAGTCGGAGATGAGTGAAGTGATCAAACCTGCAATGGGGAGAGAGAGAGAGTGAAACTTGTGCATCAGGATGAAAAGAACAGCTCTTAGCTGCACGGCCAAGTCACATTGGGCTGATGAGAGAGACAGGGAAACGAGGGAAGAGGGCTTGTTGCATTTCGATTGTATTGATTCTGTGGCACATAATTCATGATGTCACATTATATGGGGGCGAAGGGTGTGTGCTCTTTTGCTCTACAGCCTTATCACAAATCTGCAACACCGCATCCAAGGGGCAGACCCCTCCACTCTCCTGACACATGCTGTCCTCGTTAGAGTTTAAGGCCAGACCCCCCCTCCTGATGGTGAAAGCAGACTGTGTTTCACTGTACCTGGACCATGGGCAGCTGCTCGCTTAGGAGCTGTGTGGAGACCCTGCTGGCAGAGGGGACAGTGCTCGTCACGAGTACAGACCCAGTAAGTGAATGCTGTTTATTTTAAAATGACCACAAATAAAATAATAATAACAATTATAATATTAATAATCTATTATCATACATAAATTAAATCTCGCAGATATGTGATGCGCTTTGCTTTTTATGAAGTTTCTGCTTGACTTCTGCCAGCTTACCTGTGGAGAGCAGTGACTGTCTGAGCCAAGTCCTGCCCTGTCTCCCTTATCTCCCTGGGTGGCAGTGAGGGCGCTTTGTGTTTCCACCTTTCCCATCAGTTCCTGAACCCCCCCAGACTGTGAACCGTGTGCAAAGAAGCAGCGTGTCTCTCCTGGGTGCAGCACTGTAGTTAGCTGAGCTACTAACAGCAATTGTTTCTTTTAATTTTTCTTTTTTTTTCTGCTGGACGGCTTCTGCAGGGCGACGGGGGCCGCTGTGAACAAGGCCAAGAGCGAGGTCTACCTCTCCAGGGCATGGCCTGTCGGCCGGGGCCCGCCGACCGTGTTCCCTGTGAAGCCGTTTATCAAGGTTCTGGGGATCACGATCGACGGGACCAACACGGGCACCCGGAGCTGGGAGGAGGCCATAGCAAAGGTCCAAAGGAAGATCCACGGCTGGAGCACAAGGACCTTGACGATGGCTGGTAAGGTGCTGGTCGTAAAGGCCATCCTCTTCCCGATACTCCTCTACGTAGGAATGATCTTCCCCCCAGACAAGGTTATCGCAAAACTAGTGACCCGAATTATATTTCGGTTTGTCTGGGGGAGCAAAATGGAGAGGCTGAAAAGAGTGCAGATGGTGAAGGGTACCCTGGATGGAGGCAGGGGGGTCCCGGACGTTGTGCGGCTGATAAAGGCGCAGGGGCTGGCCTATGTGGTCAAGAACATCCAGGCTGCTGGCAAGAAAGTGAGTTTCATGAACCGCTTTTATTTTGCCAGCAGCCTGAGACCATTCGGCCTCTGCGCCATGGATAACACCAGGCCGCACTCGTGGGATCCCCCGCCGTTCTACAGGGCGCTCCGAGCCTTTGCGCTCGAAGTAGGCCTCCATAAAGTCGTGCTGGCCTCCTGGGATTACAAGACCATCTGTAGTCAGATGAGATATGCCCAGGAGACCAGCCGGATAGAAGATTTCCCTCCCGAAACCTGCCGGTTTATCTGGGCTAACGCTACGCACGTTTGCCTCACGAACACGCAGAAAGATGTCTCCTGGATGGCTGTGAGTCGTTGTCTCCCCACCCGAGTGTTCATGCACAGAAGGGGCATAGCTCCTTATGACACCTGCCCCTATAAGGGTTGCCTGGGGAAGGAGACGGAGGCTCACATCTTTAGTGAGTGCCCCTCCGCCCACAGGGTCTGGCTCCTGTTTTCTCCGTTCCTCCACAGGTTTGCCGTTCCTGCGCGGGCGACCGCCCAGCAGATCTTGTATGGTCCAGCCAAGGGAATCTCTTCATCTACCTTGAGGTGCTGGTGGCGTGTCGTCTGCGCAGTGAAGCAGGCACTGTGGGAGGGACGGAACATCTGTTTGTTCAATAAGCAGGAGCTGGACCCGATCGTCATCGCGCGGAGGGGCATGGTGTTTGTGAAAGACTACGTCAATCTGGAGGTCCATCAGAGGGGCAAGGAGGAAGCCTATAAGAACTGGCGCATACAAGATCTGGGGGAGCTCAGGATCCCATGATGGGACCCACCTCCGGGGACGGTTAGTTCCCCCTGCTGGAGCCCGAGTCCAAGATCTTTTAAAGATTTTACGGATGACTGTTTTAAAAAGATTTAAAAAAAAACTAATCTTAATTGTTTTTAAAGATTTAGTTGTTTTTAAATCACATTGTTTAGGGCTTTTTTGGTATAGTTTTGTTATATTTTGTTGTCAAATACATTGACCGTTTTGGGTTTAATTTAAAATGCATTAGACTTTTTTTGTTTGTTTTTTATTTTTTCCTTTTTAATTGTTTCTTTATTTTGTCTAATGCATTTTCAGTTATTTTCAATGTATTTGACTCTTTTGTTGGTGTGCAGTTTTTGCTTTTAACACGTTTTGTTTTGTTGATTTGAGCACGTTTATTTTAAAGTTAATTGTTTTAGTTTTGTTAAAAATCACAAAGATTTTAAAAATTTTAAGTGATTTTAAGAATTGATATTTTAAATGATTTTAATCATAAGTATTAAATATTGAATTGTTTTTATTTTCGAAATGTAAAATACTTTAACCAAATAAACAGTATTTTCTTTTTTTTTCTTCCTGTTCTATATATATATATATATATATATATATATATAAATATTGCCAACAAGCTTAAGGACGTGAAGCCAATATAAACACCAGGACATGCGGCCCAGAGTCTGTAATTGCTTTGGCCAGCAGTTCAATAGCGCTGGCACACAGGCCCACGGTTATTCACTCTGGCTCGTCTCTGTAGTTAGTACCACCCCCTTCTACACACACGTGTACATACTAACACACACTTACTTTTTTTCAGAAATTACTTTAGAGCATAATGACAACAAAGAAGATGTCTATTGATTGGAGTGTTCTTGTTTGAGGGGGGCTCTGGTCTTTTACAGCTTGTTCACTCTGTGGCTGTGCAGCTGCAGCCAGTTCCCCCAGTCCCTCCAGTCCCCCCCCACCCCTCCAGCCGTGGCTCAGTGTTGCTGTCCTGCTCCATCAGATTTTCCTGATTATATTAAAAGCAGCTGTTGAGGCAGCGAGTCGGCCGCCGTTGCACAGGGACGAACTGCAGACTGCTGAACCCGGGCTGTCACCAAGCCTGGTGTCACCAGCACGCCCTGGTGCGAGATGACATCATTGTATTCTCTTGAGCGCACCAAGATCTGTCCTCTGTCGTACCTCTGACCCAAACCGGGGGCTGTGCAACTGTGTCCCTCCTCTTGAGGGAAACCAAAACAAAAACAACATCCTCTATTTGGTCTATGGGTTTTTTTGTTTTTTTGTTCTTTTTCTTTTCCAGGGTAATGTGCTTTGTCAACCGTGTTTATAATGCTCTGCCGAGTTGCACAGCACAGCGGTGTGCAGTAAGAGGGAGCAGCCAAGTTGAAAGCTGAGATTTTTAATTTGAATGTTTATTTGACTATATAGTCCCATGAGATTAATATCATGCCCTTTGACTGAGGAAAAGCCACTTGTACCATGCCAGTAACTTGTAAGGAGGAATATTAATCTACAGGATTACTCAATTTTGCTGTTGCTCCAGAGTTACTTTAGACTGCAGCCCAGACCCAGTCAGAACTCGGACCGACCAACAAACCGCACATTCCACAGCATGCCAGTGGAACATTCATCTGTCATTTGTGTCACTACATCCTTGGTGTCTGTCCGTGGCCGGGACTGCTTTGCCCAACTCGCCAATTCTGGACTTCGTGCTCAATGGAGGTGTTAGTTAAGGGACAGTCAAGCCACTATGTAATATTCATGAACAGAAACCTGCATGTTGGTAATTTGGGATCTTTAGTGAGGGCAATGTCTATTGTGTCTAGGCCCCTGTCTCTCAGCTGTCCGTGTCCATGCAGTTTCACACCACAGGTATACTGTCCTATTTAATGAGATCAGGTTGGGAGCAACATATGTTTAATCTCCTGGTTGACTGCTGGGTATCGTTGATATAGTCAGCGTGTTGCGATTGTCTACATGAGTGACAGTGGACATGATTGTTTTTTCAGATGCTCCTTTAGAGTAAGATCGTGTCGGCCCATCTGAATGGCTCCATCTGCATTTTATCTACTCGAATCAGACGAATCAGAGGGATTATTAAGGGGCTGGATCAGAGTTTTCAACAAATAACTTTTTTTTTCTTCTCTACCTAAAAACATCCAAATGTTCAATTCAACATCTGTCTTAGATTTTTAGAAAATACATCACGTGGCAGAAGCTGCTAATTTTTATACTGATTGGTTGCAGGTGGTCAAGAATAATAAGGCCAATTTTATGTTTTTTCAAACATATGTATGTATGTATGTATATATATATATATATATATATATATATATAGTCTTTGTGTGTGTATGTACAGTGAGGGAAAAAAGTATTTGATCCCCTGCTGATTTTGTACGTTTGCCCACTGACAAAGAAATGATCAGTCTATAATTTTAATGGTAGGTGTATTTTAACAGTGAGAGACAGAATAACAACAAAAAAATCCAGAAAAACACATTTCAAAAAAGTTATAAATTGATTTGCATGTTAATGAGGGAAATAAGTATTTGATCCCCTATCAATCACCAAGATTTCTGGCTCCCAGGTGTCTTTTATACAGGTAACCAGCTGAGATTAGGAGCAGTCTCTTAAAGGGAGTGCTCCTAATCTCAGCTCGTTACCTGTATAAAAGACACCTGTCCACAGAAGCAATCAATCAATCAGATTCCAAACTCTCCACCATGGCCAAGACCAACGAGCTGTCCAAGGATGTCAGGGACAAGACTGTAGACCTACACAAGGCTGGAATGAGCTACAAGACCATCGCCAAGCAGCTTGGTGAGAAGGTGACAACAGTTGGTGTGATTATTGGCAAATGGAAGAAACACAAAATAACTGTCAGTCTCCCTCGGTCTGGGGCTCCATGCAAGATCTCACCTCGTGGAGTTTCAATGATCATGAGAACGGTGAGGAATCAGCCCAGAACTACACGGGAGGATCTTGTTAATGATCTCAAGGCAGCTGGGACCATAGTCACCAAGAAAACAATTGGTAACACACTACGCCGTGAAGGACTGAAATCCTGCAGCGCCCGCAAGGTCCCCCTGCTCAAGAAAGCACATGTACAGGCCCGTCTGAAGTTTGCCAATGAACATCTGAATGATTCAGAGGAGAACTGGGTGAAAGTGTTGTGGTCAGATGAGACCAAAATCGAGCTCTTTGGCATCAACTCAACTCGCCGTGTTTGGAGGAGGAGGAATGACCCCAAGAACACCATCCCCACCGTCAAACATGGAGGTGGAAACATTATGCTTTGGGGGTGTTTTTCTGCTAAGGGGACAGGACAACTGCACCGCATCAAAGGGACGATGGACGGGGCCATGTACCGTCAAATCTTGGGTGAGAACCTCCTTCCCTCAGGCAGGGCATTGAAAATGGGTCGTGGATGGGTATTCCAGCATGACAATGACCCAAAACACACAGCCAAGGCAACAAAGGAGTGGCTCAAGAAGAAGCACATTAAGGTCCTGGAGTGGCCTATCCAGTCTCCAGACCTTAATCCCATAGAAAATCTGTGGAGGGAGCTGAAGGTTCGAGTTGCCAAATGTCAGCCTCGAAATCTTAATGACTTGGAGAGGATCTGCAAAGAGGAGTGGGACAAAATCCCTCCTGAGATGTGTGCAAACCTGGTGGCCAACTACAAGAAACCTCTGTGATTGCCAACAAGGGTTTTGCCACCAAGTACTAAGTCGAAGGGGTCAAATACTTATTTCCCTCATTAACATGCAAATCAATTTATAACTTTTTTGAAATGCGTTTTTCTGGATTTTTTTGTTGTTGTTCTGTCTCTCACTGTTAAAATACACCTACCATTAAAATTATAGACTGATCATTTCTTTGTCAGTGGGCAAACGTACAAAATCAGCAGGGGATCAAATACTTTTTACCCTCACTGTATCTTTTATTATTTTATTGCTAAACTTCCAACTTCTCTCTCTCTCTCTCTCTTTCTATATATATATATATATATATATATATATATATACACACTCACCTAAATGATTATTAGGAACACCTGTTCAATTTCTCATTAAGGCAATTATCTAACCAACCAATCACATGGCAGTTGCTTCAATGCATTTAGGGGTGTGGTCCTGGTCAAGACAATCTCCTGAACTCCAAACTGAATGTCTGAATGGGAAAGAAAGGTGATTTAAGCAATTTTGAGCGTGGCATGGTTGTTGGTGCCAGACGGGCCGGTCTGAGTATTTCACAATCTGCTCAGTTACTGGGATTTTCACGCACAACCATTTCTAGGGTTTACAAAGAATGGTGTGAAAAGGGAAAAACATCCAGTATGCGGCAGTCCTGTGGGCGAAAATGCCTTGTTGATGCTAGAGGTCAGAGGAGAATGGGCCGACTGATTCAAGCTTCAAGAGCAACTTTGACTGAAATAACCACTCGTTACAACCGAGGTATGCAGCACAGCATTTGTGAAGCCACAACACGTACAACCTTGAGGCGGATGGGCTACAACAGCAGAAGACCCCACCGGGTGCCACTCATCTCCACTACAAATAGGAAAAAGAGGCTACAATTTGCACAAGCTCACCAAAATTGGACAGTTGAAGACTGGAAAAATGTTGCCTGGTCTGATGAGTCTCGATTTCTGTTGAGACATTCAGATGGTAGAGTCAGAATTTGTCGTAAACAGAATGAGAACATGGATCCATCATGCCTTGTTACCACTGTGCAGGCTGGTGGTGGTGGTGTAATGGTGTGGGGGATGTTTTCTTGGCACACTTTAGGCCCCTTAGTGCCAATTGGGCATCGTTTAAATGCCACGGCCTACCTGAGCATTGTTTCTGACCATGTCCATCCCTTTATGACCACCATGTACCCTTCCTCTGATGGCTACTTCCAGCAGGATAATGCACCATGTCACAAAGGTCCAATCATTTCAAATTGGTTTCTTGAACATGACAATGAGTTCACTGTACTAAACTGGCCCCCACAGTCACCAGATCTCAACCCAATAGAGCATCTTTGGGATGTGGTGGAACGGGAGCTTCGTGCCCTGGATGTGCATCCCACAAATCTCCATCAACTGCAAGATGCTATCCTATCAATATGGGCCAACATTTCTAAAGAATGCTTTCAGCACCTTGTTGAATCAATGCCACGTAGAATTAAGGCAGTTCTGAAGGCGAAAGGGGGTCAAACACAGTATTAGTATGGTGTTCCTAATAATCCTTTAGGTGAGTGTATATATATATATATATATATACATAATTTAAGTGAAAGAGTATGAGAGGAGGGAGACAAAACTGAACAATGAAAATGAAGTCAGAGTGAAAAGACAGAAAAGGACGTTTGATATTAAAACCAGAATCGTCACATCTGAGCCGGAAATAAAGTCATGGAAGTTTATTATTCAGGGGGTCACAGCACACGGGGGAGGGATGACAGAGGAAGTGCGACTGGCAGAACAGAAAAACAAACCCTCACAACAGATGCTCCTGGGAGCCTGGGACGAGCTCCTTCAAAAGACCCTGTGGGATGACACCCTGTGATCAGCTCAGTTTGGACACAGCTGAAGGAGCTCACTGGTGTTCTCGTCTCCCCAGAGAGCTGAGGTACCTGAGAGCATACAGAGGTTCATGACAGGAAACGACTGGGGGCTGATGGTGCTATTGGCAGCCATCTTTAACGCCCCCTCCACGCAGCTGCGATGGAGTCAGTCCAGTCCAAACCAGCGTAAGACCTCCTGGTGTGTGTCCTAGCAGAGCCGCCCGCCGCTGCGCGTCAGTGTTCCTCAGCCTTAGTCCTGCGAGATCAATCACAGCCCAGGTTTTGGTTCCAGTACTTAATTATTTCTTTCCACGCCTGCTTTGCTTCCTGCTGTGCGTCTCTGTGGGTTTATGTGACACAGAACTCGGACTGGTCTGGTTCAGTTTTTGTTGTTCATAAGGCACCACGCCTGCAAGGTCACAGTCAACTGGAACAAACGCAGAGTGAACTTACAGTTAAACATCACAGTTAATGATGTGCTAATGACTAGAAACCTCCCCCTGTGTACACCGCTCTGGGAACGTCAGTGTTTTTATATCAGTTGAGAATGTAATGATGAGGTACTGGCTTGTTTCTATCCCCGCCCCCTGCCTCCCACGCTCCCTGGGATTGGAGTTAGTAGGTTGAGTGTAAATCTGTGTGTTAGTTCCAGCTTGTTCATTCCTGGACTGACCTGCTGCTTGGGCTGGTTGAAATCATGAATTAGCTGACCCTGACGAGCCATAGCACAGAGAGCAGTGGGCGAGTGCATGACATGGGGATGGACCTGTCACTGGCCAGATCCCAGTGTGCTTCAAAAGAGGCAGGGAGGATGGTTGTCCTCCGGCCCATGAGTTCTGAAGTCCTGCCTGCATCGGGGGATCCGAGATCCCTGTCCCCTTGTGATTCTGAACAACCATCCTGACTCGCCGGGTAGAAAAGATATAGCCTTTGGCTCCTTTCGCCTCAGCCCTGCAGCTGCTGGCTTTTACTGCTGAGGTTTAGCATACCATAAAACAGCAACAACAGCAAGTAACAAGTGAGCGATGGCTGTGACACAGGCTGAGAAATCAAAGCAAGGATGTTTTGAAGAGTTCAGGAGAGTTTAGAGAGAGATGGATATAGGCTCTTAAAATTCAGTTTCCTGCAAAGCCTGTGGGGAAAAATAAAAGCAGTAAAGCAGGCAGAAATGAGATGCTGTGCTCTGTGCTAAAGCTTGCGAGATGGGTCTCTGGGTAAACAGCACTTCCCCCTGTCTGCCAAGCTGAGGGCCTTGTTATGCTGAAGGCTCACAGCTTGGCTCAGGACAGAGCCCATCTGCCTGTCATATGGGGTTATGGGTTTATAAAAAAAAAATTAAAGCCGCAGCACCGCAGAATTTATTTTTTTCATTTTTTATTTTGTTTTCCACATTTCTGCTGCTCGCAAATTAGGAAGACTCAGTGTGTGGCTGGTGTGTGTCTGTGCCTCTCCCCAGCTGTGAAGATTAGCCCAGGCTGCCTGGGAGGTTCTGGAAGGCATTGACTGTGTGGACCAGAGTGCTGAGGTGCGTTGTGTTGTGTTGTGTTGTGTTATACTGAGTTTCCAGGTGTTGTGTTGCCTTGCATTTCAATCTTTTGCATTGGGGTTGTATTTTGTTGCATAGCCCAGACTGGGCAGGTTTGTTTACCTGCTGTTATGTGTCACTCCAAAGGTTTGGGATGGGCCTTCCTCACTGTCCCAGGAATTGTTTTACACAGTGGCACTGTTGCCCGATCTGCCATGGCTGCAGGCTCCCGTAACCAAAGGCAGAGGAGGAACCAGTGGGACCAACGACTGAACTCAACATCGCCATCACTCTGTGCACATCTGCTCTGTCTGGAGATGCACACATCCTCAGTTAGTGGTCTTGGTAATGGCCTGTGGTTGTGTGATACCTAAAAATGCATCATTGAGCCCCCTGTATTTCTGTGTGTTTGCGGGGTAGGTGATTGGCTTTGAGAGACAGCTGGGCTGCTTGTAAAACTCCTAATTTGCACATACTGGCAAATGGGGAGACATGGGGGACAGACTTTTGTCAAAGGTTGATCTGGAACCTCCCCCTGCCAGTTCTGTGTCTGGCATGGAATGGTACACACCATTTGCTCCATTGCTTCCAAGGACCCTGCTGGAGAGGCAGGAGGCGCTGCCAGAAACAGGGGGGGGTGGAGCAGAGGGGCAAGAGAGCTCATGGTGGGACACATCTATAACAGGACAGGGCCAACGTCACACAACTCAGGGTGTGACCCCCACAGCACAGGGCCAATGTCACACTGGACCACTTGATAGATGTATTACACACCTGTGAAAACCCATGTGCAGTTGGACAGTTTTGGAACATTTTTCCAATGGGCGGGGGGAGCGGGCGAAGCAACACCTGATGCTGCCACATTTTTTAATATTTTATTTTTGTGATACCTTTCTTGCAGACATGTAAGACATTCTTGGATGTGTTTTGGAAGCCAGCAGAGAGTGCTCTTAGACAAGGACCTGAAATGTGTCTCCTATTGAATCTCCTGTTTAACCAGGTCCACACAGCAACAGGCACCTGGCTCTGCAAGGATCTGAGTGGATTGGGTTACAGGTGGGGTCTGTAGAGAGACGAAATCTTGTGACTAGACTGTTAGGAGAAAGACAAAATATATATATATATATATATATATATATATATATATATATGCAGTGTTAGGCAGAGCACACTTACAGGCTGTATTCATTAGCCGCTGGCTAGTGTAACTGGAGCCCCCCTGATTCCGCCGGCGTGTGGTAAACGAGTAAGATGGAAAAATAAAATAGTGCTGCTGCCTCAACCCACAGAGAGAGAAAAAAAGTAGCAACAAGAAGAAAAAAATGTTATATGTTTCCATTGGAAACCTCTCTGACCGAAAGTGCTGCTCTGCCTCTGTGAAAACAGCGCTCTGACCCGAGCTACCGCGCTGGCATGCTGATATCCTGCACTGCAAGACAATTCTGGGAAGAACCATTTTTCTGATGAATGTGTGGAAACTCTTATGACAGCTTTGCTCGGCCCGCTGAAAGTTCATTCAACTGAGTGCTGAAAGTATGAACCCAGGAGAATGGCTTTCCTCAAGTTTAATATTATTATTAGTGGTAATGTTTCTTTCTTTGGTTCTGTTAGATTGTGTTCTTATTTGTCTGATGCCAGGGCAGCTCAGCCTGAAAAATAACCACATCACATCCTGAAGCTACTGCAGTCCAAAGGACAATAGTGTGGAGGGTTCTGTATGAAAAAATTGCAGAACCCGAGAGTGACTGCACAGTTATACAGTCTTAAGCACAGGGCAGGGGTGTGGTACAGCAGCTGAGGCCTGGGGTTCAGCGGGCTTGAGCCGGGACCCTGTGGAGCTGAGACAATGGACAGTGCTGTGCTGCTGACAACAGTTTAGAGTTTGCAAGCAGAGAGGGAGACGGAGTTGTGGCGTCACTGGAGCGAGTGGGGAGTTTCCAGAAGGTTTTGCAGGTTTAAAAGCTGCAAGGAACTGGGTGCTTTTTCGTGATAATTTGATATATATCCCTTTATCTTTTCTTTTTAAAGTTAGAGTGTTTGATCAGCTTCACTCCCGCTGGGATTTTATTTACTTTTTCTTGTTATTATGATCTAAGGCATCCCCCCCCTCGCCTCTCCCAGCCAAGTCCCCTATAGCCTTTAATTTCTCATTAAATTGAAGCTGATTTCAAACTGCCTGAATTCCCCCTAGGAGCTGGTAGGGTGTCAGTAGTATACTCCCAGTCTGTAGTTATCAGGGCCTGTACTGGGGCAGCCTGCAGTTTGACTGTGGCGGGTGGGGGGGTCTGGGCCCGGTGTATCTGGCCATGTCTGTGCCAGTCTTGGGACCAAAGCAAGGCTGGGCGACACACATCACACTCTGCTGGCCTTCTTTAGATCCTCATGAGCCACAAGAAACAAAAACAAAAAACACAGAACATGAAAGGGAGAGCGCACAAAGTGAGGTGTTAATCAGTCAAACCCTCCTAATTGAAATGCCAGGAGTGCTGAGATTAAGACGGTCTGTGTGAGCAACTTGTCAGCACGCTGACTACTAAACCTGATAGTGCAGGACTTGGGGGGGGGCTTAATCTGCAGGCGAGACTTGAGTGGCTAGGCTCTCACAGACACTCGGTCATGCTGTGCCGCTGGAGACTCAACAGGGGCACAAGTAATTGCAGGCAACCCACCCCATCCCCAGAATGTGTTGCCTATTGTTTCTTGTGACCCCCACCCCACACACACATGAACTCACAGCTGAGACTAGGACAGTGTGTCGGGGGATGGGTTTTCCATTTATCTTCCTGGGCCCAAGCTGTCAATCGTCAGCCAAGGGCCCTGGAGTCAAAGAATGCCCGTAAATATTTACGTGTGTCTGGCAATTAAGCACTAAAACACAGGGAGGTGTGGGGAGGTGTGTGCTATGTATTGTGTATTGTGTGTACATCTGGTTGTGGGGTTGTGAGGGGCTGTGGAGGGTAGTGGGACCAGGGGTTAACAGTTCGAGAGGAGAGGACCTCCAGTTTGGCACATGAGAGAGAGAAACAGAGAATGATAGTGAGAGAGATAGAGATAGAGAGAGAGGTGTTTTTTAGATGCTCACCAGCGATAAGGTGTTTAATGTTTTTATGACCCTGCTTTGGCAGTAGTGTTATTGTGAGTCATGCCAATAAAGGCCTTTGAATTTACATTTCAATTTGAGAGAGAGAAACAGGCAGCTCTGCCCTGGCAGCAGTGGTGTGAGCAGTGTGTCTTTTCAGAGATCAGAGCAGAGGGCAGGGTATCGCTGCAGAGGTACATGTAGCACCCTACAGTTTATGCAGGAAAACAGTTTATGAATACTGTTTTTTTTTTGTTTGTTTTTTAACTAAAATCCTGTATTTTGTGGCACAGCCTATTGGTGGCACCACTCAATGAGAGAGATTTATATTGTGCGGCTACTCACTCTTTAGAGCTTTCCTGATTACTGAAGTGTAGGGGGGCACGTAAACACATCAGCTTTATTAATTTGTATTTATTTAACCCGACGGTGAGCGGGGTCCCTCAGTGAGGCAGGGGCTTCCCCAGTGTACTGTGCTGTGTGTGCAGGCCACAGCAGTGGTTTGCAGTCTTGGTCCTGGAGAGCCACAGACCCACTGTTTTCAACAGGGAGCACTGAATAGCAGAAGGCCTGCAGTCGTGCGGCACGGTTTAAACTGTACTGATTAAGCAGGTCAAAGGTCCAGAGAAGCCATTTGGAGCTCAGCTGGAAAGTATAAACACAAAAACACAAAACAGAACAGAACAGCACTCTCGTTCTTGGAAGTGGAGGAGAGGAGGGGGGGAAGTATAAGAGACAGAAGAATTTCTAGTGGTTTCTCCTGCCGACAGTTGCTTGCTTGTACAGAACGGGACTCGCCCTGCTGCTAAGCTCCCCTTTATTTGAGATTATCCTCTGGCTGTGGACCGAGCCACCACTGTCACTCATGACAGAGGAGAGGAGAGAGACCCCGGGGGAGAGGTGGGCTACCAGTGCAGGAGCAGACAGGAGGGCACGGGGAGGTGAGAAACACCAGGGCAAAAATAAGCAGCAGACATCAGCCTCATGGCTTTAACATCAACCCGCCACATTAAGCAAATCCTCATTTACTTTTATCACAGTTTTAATTCTGGTTCCACTGTGCTTGCCTATGCCTAACACACGCTCACAGGGCTTCCTTTACTCCACTCTACCATGAATACACCCATGTGTCTTACCACAACTGACATGCCTAATGGGTCCTCTATGGAGGTGGTGTCAGGGCCCAGTGTGGTGGATCACAGGGAAGGCCTGTTGAACCCCATACAACACAGCTGTAACGCCACGCACAGTTACAACCATTAAAAGTCAGATGAGCTGTAAGATTACCAGGGTGAACATGGCTCGATGCAAGCGGCACACCTCTGCAAACCAGGGAGGCCTGAAGTTTGTTTTGGCTGTTTGAGGGCTGTTTGGCCCATGTGGGGGAATCCAGCAGGTCTGTTTGGAATGGCGCCTAGCCCAAGTAACAGCCGGGTCTGCTTCACTGGCTGGGGTTGGCGCAGTCGGCAGGAAGGGAGTCAGGTGCTGAGAGGCGTGACAGCCCTGGCGCAGCACGCTGGTGGTCCTCTTGGCCCTGGTACAGGCCCAGACCCCCCAGCACCAGCAAGGCTGAAAAATAAACACATTGGTGAGCTCTAAACCAGCATTTATCTACATGGTGTTATTTAATTGAAATATAAATACATTATTAATAATAATAATAATAATAATGTTATTGTGTCAGGATATACAGGCACTGCATTAAAACTAACAATAGAAGACATTGCACTCAAACCCTCTCTGAAACGATCGCAACACAGAATCAATGTTGTCCGTGGCAGCAGTCACTGGGCCCGATTGCAACACATGGCTTGTGCTCGTCTGCACTTCTGTTCTTCTTCTCATTGTCCTCAGACATGGATTCCTCCTGTCAAAGAGGCTCCAGTCCCTGACGCAGTGTGTGGGTGGCGCCGTGTGTGTTTAAGCTCTGCAATGGCAGTTTCAGGACCTGCCTGGCCTTGTGTCAGTGTATGAATATATATGTCTCCTCGACCCTGTTTTTTTTTTTATTTGGGATGTCAATTACACAAAGATCTGAAAGAAAGGACAGGGGGCTGGCTTCTCAGTAAAATGATCAGAGACCCTGTGGTTGGCTGGCTTTACTGTGGTTTCGTCCCCCCCCTTTTTTTTTAAAGCCCCAAATTTGGCATCGCAGTCAGTGACTGTGCTTGGGGAAGGGGAATGCGTTCTCTCTGGCTGAACTTATGGCTGCGCTGACTGACTGCTACAGGCTGTGTGTTTGCCTGTGACTCCGAATCCAACATCACGCTGTGCTTTGGAACGAAATTGGCCCAGTAAAATGGACCCAGGAGCGTCCAGCAGCTGTGTGTCAATGGCGCGCACACCCGCACTCTGTTAACTAGCACTTGACCGGCTCTGGAGACACAACACATGCCTATCTTCTGGGAAAAGCTGCAGCTGGGCTATAGGGTCCGGATGGGAGTCAGCACTGTTTGGACTATAGGTTACTGCCCACATTGGAGATTAATTTGATCTGGACTACATAATAGGGTTCAGGTTGGAGTCAGTCCTGTGTAGGCTATTGTGCCCAGTTCCTGAGAGTTCCTGGGTCCTTGGGGCTGGGGGTTGAGGGCTGGGTAACGGCTGCTTCTCTGTCTGGGGGTTCTGATTTTATGTGGAGCATTCAAGAGTCTTTCATCAGCCAGGATGCAAAGATCACCCCAAATAAAGAGAGAGAGAGAGAACACCATTTTATTTAAGAAAGTCTTGCCAAACCTCAGTAAATTCCTGCTGAAGGAAAAAATGCAGGAGGGGAATTATCCACCCCCCCCCCCCGAACACACACATTATTTGTCTTTTTTCTTTTTAGTTTTTAATAAACACAGATACACGGCCCAGGCTGCCTTGGGAGAGCCCTGGCAGCTTCAGAACAGGACTCCGGCACACACACACACGGACACAGGAGCCCGTCAAATCAATCTGCACTCTCGCGTCTGTCTGGAGTAAACAGGGATGAGCATTTGAACTCCATGCACAACCACCAAACAAAAGTGGAGTTTACCATAGCAGAGAGTGTTGATAATATACACAAAAAACACGTTTGCAAAGTTGCAGAGTAAAAAATAATATGCACCTTGAGTTTGGGCTTTTAATTGGAATAAACTGGATCGCTCTGCTCGAGCCTTAGCTGGGGGAAGAGATGTGCGTTCCTTAGTTGAAAGAGGACTAGATAATAACAAGGCATTCAAATGAAAACACTTCTCACTTGCTCTGTCATTCTCTCTCTCTCTCTCTCTCTCATTTTTCCCAGTCATTTTTGTATCCCCCTCTGAGCTCAGTTCAGCCAAGTTGAACACACTCAGAATAAGTGTGATATATATATACTGTATGTGTGTATGTATGTATATATGTATTTATATATATATGTACACTTCAATCCACATTCAAAGTCCCCTCCAGAACTTAATATCTATATATATGTATTGTATTTAAGAGAAAACACTAAAAACAAAATCAGATTGTGTTCATATGTTAGTTTGAAGAGTAACTTGCGAGGTTAAACAACTAAATAAATCATACACAAAATGTATCTCTCACCCCCCACCCCCAAGACCTGTTGCTACACGCTTTGTCAGTCATGTGCAGTAGTCTCCAGTGTTCACATTCTGAACATTTTTGTGCACTTTAAAGTTTTAAGCCCAGAGCAAAGATTTCTCCGCAGTGGGGCCGAGGGCTGGGCAGCAGGATCAGAGCTGTGAGCACTGCTGGAAAAATGTAAACGCTACAAGGTTATCAATCAAGACAGGCAGACTTCAGCCACGTGCATCTCGCTTCAAACACTAAGAAAGATAATTTGCTAGAGGTGTCTGTCAGAGGCTCTGCTGAGGCTTGCCTGACAGAAAGTGAAGGATGTGTGTTCAGAGTGTCCCCCGACAGGCCTCCCCACCCCTCTCTCTCTCTCTCTCTCTCTCTCTTTCTTGCCTCTCACTCCTTCCACTGCTCTCCACCAGGGACTGGTAACTCTGTCTGCCCTTTACACAAAGACACCTGAAACCCCAGAAAGTAAGGGGGTGGTTGATTGGGAGGGATGGGGGAGCAGGAAGTGGAAGCCATTAAAGATGTGTTAAACATAACACAGACTTCCGCTGCTGGGTGGGGTAGGTGTGGGGTGTGGCGGCCTCTCAGCTTACTGTCTCACTGTCCAGCTGTGGGATTCACACACCTCTCCACAGAGTCCCAGGGTGTCAGGTGTCTGTGGGAAAGTGGCAGGAGAGGGCAGTGTCTGGTTTGGGGTGGGGGTGTGGAGGGTAACTTGATAACCTGTCTTTCAGAACAGATCACCTGTGGGGCAGGACTATTAGCACAGAGCAATCGAGTCCCCCCCCAGCCCCTCACCTTGACAGAGACCCTGAGTCTTGCACTGCTCTCCCACAGTCAAGCTCAGAGCAGCCACTGTGGCCTCAGTGATTGGAACCAGCGATGGGGACCATAGTATAGTATAGGGTCCAGACTGGAATCTGTCTTTTGGGAGGTAGGTACTCAGACTAGCTGGCTTGCAGATTGACAGGTACAGAAGGATCTACCCCACCAACTCCTGGCAGCAGGACAGCCCTCTGCATCCTCTCTACACTTATGGGAGTCAGATTTGTGATGTAATAGATGGCCCTACCATGCAGCAGGAAGCTATGTGCAAGGGGTGAAGTGCTGGAGATAGATGCAGCAGAGGTTCTCATTCCACCCCCCCCAGCACACACACACACACACACACACACACACACCCCAGGAGTGAACATTGCCTCCCACCCTGCCCTTTCACAAGAAGAAAACGCCATTCCAGTGTTTCAGAGCTCCAGTCTGAATCGGGCCCTGTGTCCCCCTCAGGTGCACTCTCTCTGTTCAGATTCCAGGATCGTCTCTCTACAGGGGTTACCTGGCAACCCACAGACTCCCCCCTTGCCCGTGCCTCCCCCCATTGTCCGCCCCGGGGGAGTGGAATGCCGGGGGGAGGCTGATAACATTCCATCCTGCCAGCCTCACTCTGGGAGCTCAAAGACTGGTCCCCTTCGCTCACAGCACCTCTCTCGCGTTTCGCAGGCCCTGGGAGGCTGCTGAGTTTTCCTGCACCCCACGGCAGTTTGATCAGATGTTTGTAGGCCGTCTTGGGCAATGAGGAAAGGAGTGGTTCAGTACCCAGGGGACAGTGGCCTCCTCCCATACACAAACCCACTTTGGCCCACACTCGCACACCTCGAGTCTAGAGCAACCTGCCAGCCAGCACTGACCTGGGCTAGAGGTTGACACACAGATGCACTGTGGACCTTTCAGTGTCCGGAGAGCTTTCCCACTGATTGGAACTGGAGTGTGAGAGCAGACACCCTGACCAGCTGGACACTGCACCCTGGGAGACCCAGGTAGAGGATGTTGGTGTGAAGGGGGCTCTCGACTGACTTGGGGCGAACAACAGTCTAGAGGCTCCAGATGGCAGCCCCGGCTGCTTTGTTCTCTCCAGTTTGAGTTGAACACAGAAAAAGGAACGAACAAACATATAACCCCCCACAAAAAACAAAACAAAACAAAAACCCCAACAAAGAACTAAAATCTAAATAATTGTATCCGGGAATTCCAAACGTTTACAGTAAACACTGTATGGCAGTAAACACTGGGTGGCTCTTTTATTTATTTGTTTTGTTTTTTTCATTATTATAATTTTAACAGAGGAGACAGACCATCAAATAAAGAGTGCTTGTTAAATGAACTCTGCAGTGCTCATATATATGCATCCCCGCAACACTCACAATATCTGGAGCCAGAGATTAAAATGTGCGCCAAGCGGGGGGACGAAGGGGAGCTACAGCACCAGGCTTGCAGTAGGAGCTTGGAGGTGGGGGTGCAGTGTGGGGTAAGGATTAGAGATGGTGAGGAGGGGGGTGGGGCTCAGTTTGTCTCAATCCCACAGATCTCAGCTCTGGTCCAGCAGTCCTGGGGAGCCACAGAGACGACTGCTTTCCACTGCAGCTGGGATCTCGGTTCGTTCACAGAACGTTTTTTTGTTAAAACATCTCTGGACGTTACAGAACTAACAAACAAACCAAAAAGATCATTAATTATAATGCAGTGACAGAGCAGTTTAGATGGGATAAAAACCTGCAGGAATAGGTCTTCCCCCTTCCAACACAACGAAACAAAACTTTTCATTTAATTCTCAAGAGTTCCATTCCTTTTTGAGAAGAACACCTTGGTGGGCCAAAAAATACAGGCAGATATTTTGCAGTCAGCTCACAGCATAGACTGAGAAGTCACAGCACCAGTATGAATACATCCCCCTGTACATCGTTCAAAAGTCATAAAGGAAAGAAAAAGGAAAAATGTGTTTGATGGGAGACCAGAGCTACAGGAGCCAGTGGGGGTGGGGAGCTGGTTTGTGTAATTGTGTGTGCTTGTGCGTGTGTGTGTGTGTGTGTGTGTGTGTGTGTGTGTGTGTGTGTGTGTGTGTGTTATTGCAGCAGGGGGAGTGTGGTTTGGCTGGAGGTGTGATCCTGCGCTCCTGATGCTTTGGCACTCCTGCTGTGGCTGAACACCACTGGCCACAGGACTGTGTTTGTGGGCCAGGTCCAACAGTGGGAACATGGCCGCAGAGTGTAGTGGAAACTAACCCAGAGAGGGAGACGGAGAAAGAGATGCAACAAGATACAAAGCGAGAGATAGAGAAGTCTGTTTTTCAGCCCTGGCTCTTGGACGCTAACTAGGCCTCTATACAGTTTTGCTCCCCAGGGTTTCCTTGGGGCCTGCTTACTGTAATTGTATTGAAGAGGAGGCGGGGGGGTGAACAATCTGATTGGAAAAGCATCAATGAAATAATGTATATGCAGACAGCTGTCCAAAAACTCGGCGTCACCCAAGGAAAATGTTTTGCTTTGTATTTCTATTTCTATTCCCTTTGCTTACTGCCTCAGCCAAGGGCACAAATGTCACCAATGTTGCATCAAGAACTGCTGGCTGTGAAAACAACCCCCCAGCAAAAATGAATTTCACAATGAGTCTCTGTTCGACATCTGCACTGTGTCAACGAAAGGGTGAACTCTCAGTCCCAAGGATATTCTCATGTTGAAAGGGAGAACAGTGTTGCCTACCACTGCAGATCAGCAAAGAGTCCCCTGGTGCCTGCGTCTTTCAGGACGGTTCTGCGCCATGTCACAGTCCATCCACCTTGGCCTGGGAACAGCCCCCTCTGGGATTTACTGGAAGATGATGATGCCACATCCAAGGAGAAGCCACAGACCAAACAGATAAAGCTGTGAGAATCTTTCATCTGTTAAGTGGTTCCATGAAGTGACAATTAATCAAATCCATCAAGAAATCTAGTCAAACCAGACTGCTGCGGTGCTGTAACTGAGGTAGCAGGGGGAAGCCTCGAGGTGTCACCCTTCCACTGGCACAGGGCCCATGCTTGGTGTGTTTGGTCAAGCCAATTTGTTTTCAGCACGTTTAAATAACCAAAACAGTGCTCTGAATCACTGTGGGCTTTTATAGGCCACCGCATTTCAGAACGCTAAATGAAAGGAAAGTGCAAACAGATAAGATTTCTATGGTGATGATTTATTTTCTTAATGCTGTGCATAAATAGATAGATAAATAAATAAATAAATCCATCCATCTATCCATCCAAACAGAAGTTTTGAGTAGAAAAAAAAAAAAAAAAAACTTCTACACCTCCAAGCCAGGCTTAATAATTATCTGGGAAATTGGCCCTACATTAAATGGATGCAGTCAATCACTATCTGGCTTCTTTCAGTTTGGCTCCACTGTTCCCCGCCCCCCACAAGTTATTTTCCAGGCTGTGTGTGTTGGCTGCCATTTGGAAAGCCTTTAATTAAGAATGCACTGCGCTGATTGCTTTCCAATCCTAGCTGTTACCGTTTGACGCACACTGAGTCTGGACTGGCAGTGGAACAGAGCAAGGACTCCCTCAGCGTGGCAGTGCGCTTCGGGGGGCAGGTTGGGTTTAGCTCTGGAGGGGTCGCACGGGGCGAGCCAGAGCCAGGTGGGTATTCCATGACTGGTACCACTTTGAGTAAATGTGCTCAGACATGCTTTGTGCTTACACAGTTTTCCTAACATTGTAGCAGGCCTGTCCTCTGGAGCAGCTCAGGAGATGCATGTAGGGTAATGGCCAATTGCGTAAAACTGAATAGCTTCAGTCCTGAATGCGGCTGCTTGCCCTGGAGCGAGCGTATTGCCTGTGAAGTGTTGACACCTCTTGTGCAACAGCCTATACTCTAGGGCAGTGGTTCTCAAACCTGTCCTGGAGTACCACCTACCCTGCTAGTTTTTACTCCAACAGAGCTCTCAATTACTTCATTGAACCCTTACTTGAAAGGGTTTGGGAAACCCTGCTCTAGGGGACACTGAACTTGCATCTTTTTCCTTGACTTAGCCCCCCTATCTGGGTGATGCAGTTATAATCCTGGTGTCCCCATCCCCTCCTTCCACAGCAGGACAAGTACACTCAGGTTGTCTACAGAGCATTATTGTGACTAATTCAGCTCACTGTGGCATCAAATTGAAGATCAGCAATCAAATTCGGATTGAGGTTGTTGCCCGGGATGGGGTTAGGGTTAGAGTCCCCAGTAAACACAGGTTTTTGTCAAGGTTGGGGCTGTGTTTCTACTGCCTTCACCGAATTGTGTTTTAATATGTGGGCTAGCTTGAAATTCTGGTGTAGGTTTGGGCTGGGATTCAGGCTCCTGTTAGGGCCTAACATGAAGCAGGAAACCTACTGATCTATAATCTTGTTTATTTATTTATTCTCCTTCATACCCAGAATCTTTTTCAAAACAGCACGCTGGTAATCGCTTTGCCAGAGCAAAAGAAAAAGAAAGGACACAAACCTCATCCTTGTCTTTCTATTTGGGTCCCCCTCCCAACCATTTACAGTGACTGAGTGAGAGGGATGTTCTGTATTAAAGCTATCTAAATTCCCTGCTCTGAATGCCCAGGGGACAGGGTTGGCCTCCTGCCTATCGCTGATCTTGCTGAACAGAAAGACCAAACAGAAGAGCTGACCAGCCCAGCACAGGCTCTGTCTCAGACAGGGGCCCGGTTTGTATCCCAGTACAAATTAATAGCACAGGCTCATCTATTAAATCAGAGGGTTGTTTACATTTTTCATGTATTTATTTATTTATTTTAAATGAAAATCACTCCCTATTTCCTTAAGAGTTCTGATATAAATGATGGCTCAGCCCGCGTGCCCTGAGGATATAACTCAATAGCTGTAATATTCTGCGCCAGACTGCTGTGGCCACATCTGGATTCCTCCCAAGCCAACCCCCCCCACAACTCTCCCCTCTCCATCTCATCCTGTTGCATGCAGCCCCCTTTTCTCCTGTTCCTGCAGCAGCCGTCTGAGCCTGACAGCCCATTCCTGCCCCAGCCCTGCCCCACTCTGTAGTGATGTGTCAAGGCTCCCCTCATGCTGTCACACTATTTCTCTCTCTCTCTCTCTCTCTCTCTCTCTCTCTAGGGCAGCATTCTCTGCCAGCCTGCGGCTCTGTACACACTCTGAACTCCCTCACACACTCTTGCACTAACCCTCTCTAGCATACATGTTTCTTTACTCACCCCTTCACTCATTTATTCACCCCTTAATTTACTCACTAACCCCTTTCACTCACACACTCACTTACTCACCCCTGCACTCACCCAATCTTTCTTCATCTTTTTCAACTTTTCTTAATCTTTTTTTTCCTTTTGCATCATGTTCTGCTCTGTAAACTGGGAGCTGTGGTCTTTGGGGCTGTGTGTTTCTGGGTAATTTGGAGCTCAGTGTGGCAACACCATGTGCCATTATAAAGTGAGGGGGAGAGTGTCTCAGCCGTGTGCTGTGCATGCTTCCCCAGATGATCGCAATGGTTATGCCACCGACTGGCACGTGTGTTTGTGGAACATCATAAAACTTTAAGCTAATAAAAATGTATATAATAATAAATAATGTCTCTGTGAACAGTGATGTCACGCTGTGCCGAGGGCAGAGGGGACTGTGTGTGTCTGGTTTGTGTTTTTTACTTGCTTTAATTTTCCATCCTCCGTGTGAGTCTGGCACTTTCAGTGTGTGCTCCACCAAGAACAACACAGCGCTAGCACAGCTACTGCTGCAGGAAGGTTTAAATCACATCTTTTCAGGAGTCAGTGAGTATGACAAGAGTGAGTTATTGTATGGTTTGGACATAACACTTTCTTTTTAATCCATAATAAATATATCAATATAAATATATAGCCTATAGACCAAGCTTGTAGCTTGGAGTTGCTTTCCCACTGTGCCCCCCCTGCCCAAGACACACACACATACATTCACATTCATGCATACAAACACACACTCACACACACAGGGCCCCCAGTCCTGATAGAGCTGTCAGGTAGTGACAGCTCATGAAGTTCTTTCCTTTCCAGGCTCCATATCTGATAAGAATGATTCATTTTGCTTCCTTGTGTGTTTTTTTTCATGAACACGGATATTTTTGTTTCTCTCTCTCTCGCTCTCTCTCTCTCCAACTACAGATGACCTCATGGATTTAGGATGCAGTTCTCTGAGTAAATACCTTGTAATGGGCCAGCAGGAGGACCAGGGAGAAAGGGAGAGGAAAGGCAGGGACGGGCAGTGCTGGGGAGGCAGGGGAGAGACACGGTGTGCCTGGGGGGCGCTGTGAGGTAGAGGGTTTGTGACTGTGCCAGAGTGAGTACAGTACCAAGTTGTGTGGAAGGGGGAGGCCTTTTTGACTTGAGGCTCAGTCAAGTGGTGCAGGCTGTCATTACCGTTCTTACTTCGCTCATCCAATTAACCACACACAGACCCTCTGATCTCTGTGGGCCTACCCTCTGATGTGCATAACAACGCCCCCCCAATCCTCCACCAAATCTCATTAACAGCTGGCAAGGAGGGATGCCCTGTGAGTGGAGGGTGGCATGGCCCTGGCCGGAGTATAGCGAGGCCACTGTCCGTCTGGCTTGGGAGCGCTGTCTTGTCTCCCAGCTGGCCCACTGATCTTCAGCAGACACAAATGAAAGTGGAATATTGAGGGGAATTCCTCTGCTGGTAATGAGAGAGAGAGAGAGAGAGAGAGAGAGAGAGAGAGAGAGAGAGAGAGAGAGAGAGAGAGAGGGTCACAGGCAAGTCACAGCTCCAGGTTAAAGGGACTTGACCAGATTTCACAGAAGGAACCTCTTGGTTCACAGTGACCTACTCCTGCTGAAATCCCTTCATTGGACATCACCCATCTGTAGTTTATATATTGAGCTTTTCAGCTCAAACTATTCCAGATGCAGAAAAGAGTGCAAATCAATATTTATGGCTGTCACTTATTTATTGATTGATTGATTTATTTACTGTTATACTTTGAGAACTCTGGGTGGTGAGGCCTGCGTGTGTGTGGGTGTGTGGGTGTGGGTGGGAGAGGGGGCGCAGGCAAATAGAATTTGAAGTGAACTGAATTGGATTTAATTTAGTCTAATTTAATTTATTTCTTTGTTATTGCGTATGGAACTGGATGTAACGTAATGCAAGAATAAATCAGATAAGAAGGAAAGAGAAGAAACAGAAAACAGATGAGCCACTGCCAAGATAATGAAAAAAAAAAAAGAAAACGGAGCAGTACATTACAAGGATTTTAAGCAGAGCAGTTTTGCCCCTTTTATTGCGTCTGCTTCTAAGCCAGAGGAGTGCAGGCGACAGATCTTGGAACAAGCCCTCCTCTGTACTCAGGCCTTATGGCTGTCTGATATCAAGGCACCAGATTCCTTTTGAATTCCTTTCCCTTCGGCTGTTTTTACTGCTTTTGTGAGATGTAATTATGAACATTTTAAACAAAAAAATGAATTGCCCATCTTTGTTTGTACAGAGCCTTAAAACACCCAACGCTCCCTCATTCACCAGCTACTGCATTGTCAAACAAGCCCTAAGGGGCAAAGGGATATTATTGAAACTGCACAAAGCGTTTTGTTTTTTTGTTTTTTTTGTCCTTCTGGAGTTTCAACTTGAACTCAGAGTCCTGTCTCTGCCCCTGTGCCTGTGGTATTTCAAATAAAAAATACAAAACGCCCTGTTGTTGCTTTGTTAGGTTACAACATTGCCTGACGTTGGAAAAAAAAAAAAAAAAAAAAAAAAAAAAGTACTTTCGTTCACATCTAAGTGAAGAAAAGAAACAAAAAGAAAAGGTTAAAAGTGTCTCTCATTCAGCACCCAAGCAGGTTTGCTCTGCTCTGCATTGTACTCTTTCATGACATAAGAGTGGAGAGTGGTGGTTGTCTGTGTCTGGGGGATAATGGCAGGCAGAGAGCTGTGGACTCCCTCCACAGGATCCTGGTCACGTTGGAGGCCAGGTCCAGGTGGCGAACAACCAGCGCTCCTGAGATTTACACTGATGAGCAGCCCTCCCCACCACTGCCAGGCCCAGCCACACACACACACACACACACACACACACACACACACACGTGCACTCTGCTCCAGGTTACTATAGGAAATTGCTGTTTGCATTCGCACCTCCTAAAAAAATCAAGGAAATGGATTAACTAATCTCACTGTCGCCTGAGACTGAGTTGGGGGGGGGCAAAAGGGGATTCTGATGTGAAGCCTGAGCCACTGCAGCCTTTTTATCCTGTGACTATATATATATTCATGCCAGAGCCTCTGAGTCACAGCAGGAGGTAGAAGTGGCCTGGTCTGCCACACAACACTAAGCACAAAAGGGAACACACTCACAAACACTAACACACCAGGGTCCAGCACTGGAGGCCTCACTAAGTACTGTGTGCCATGCAGGAGAAGTTCAATTTGATCCAGATTTGATCTAATGTCACAGAGGGCTGGATCAGTGCAGATCCACCCCCTCCCCACCACCCCTTGCCCTGGCCCTGTCCACATTTGAAGCTGAGATTTATAGCCTTGGCATTGGGCACTCATTCAGCCCGGGCACTGCAGAGGGGCAGCTATTGAAACACACACATATTTCCAGTCTATTGTGGCAGTGTGGCTCCTAGCAGTGTTGACACTGTCCCAGACTCTGTTCCTTATACAGAACACAAAAGCCACAGTGAAGCAGAAACAGTGTCCCAACACCCACCGATTTTCAACTTTCTGTATATCCTCTGGAGAAACTGTCGGATCCCAAAGCATGCTCTCCCTGCAGGCCCTTTCTCTAATTAATGTGACTCTTTATTCTTTCTGGATTTGTGACTTTCTTTTCTTTCCTATTTCTTTCCTTTCTTTTAAGTATGATTCACAAACACGTTTTTTTTATTTCGACAGACAAATTCTAAGTGAAAACATGCCGGAACTGTTTTCCCCTGTCTGTGGGACTCGGGACCAGCTGTGTGTCAGTCTCACTCTGCAGCAGCAGATGTCTGTAGATTTCCTCAGGAACCAACAAGTACACTGGAAAATGGAAAACTGTATTGTGCTTAAAGATTGAATTTACTGACTTGAAGAATGGTCTACATGGGTTTAAAACAAATAGAGATATATACAGGTATAACACAGATATAATACAGATAATACACAGATATAACACCGATAAGATACAGACATAAAACAGATATAACATACATTGAACTCAGACACTGCATTATTCTTATTCTCACACATATACTTGTTTTTAAATTATTTAGCTAGCACCTTTATGGCTGCCGGGGCTCTGGCCTGGCTGTGGCCCAGGGCTGTGTGTTTCCCAGTGCTGTGCAGAGATTCCAGCAGCACTGCAAATGAATGGACAAGAGGCCCTGTTTCAAATTCCACACCTCTGTACTGGCTTGGCTCTGGCTCTGGGAACAGGACCCGAGGAGGTCAAGGTGGAGGGGGCAGGGAGGCAGAGTGACGTCAAGGTACACCCAAATATCCCAGGAATCCCAGGATCCTGGGGTGGCTCAGGGCTTGGGGCGTGACCTTTACCTGCCTCACAGGTGAGTGCTCTACCAGCAGCTGCAGTGACAGGTGCTCTCTGACCCCGGAGTTCAGGTACATTTATGAACTGTTTATTTTGTTGCGATTGGTATATTTTGTTGATTGGTTGGTGTATTGGTTTTGGACATGTGGGTCTGTATTGACAGGAAAGTATTCTGTGGCAGAAGTCTTGGGAGGGCCCCAGTACCTTCCAGTCAGTTACTGGATTGGCCCGATTATCCGATCCGCATGTGAACCGAATACACCTCTACAGGCAGGAGATTGTGTTGTAATTGTAAATGAACTTGAATCAGGAATGAAGGTCAGGTGAAACAGACAGCTCTAAAAACAGTGTTCGCACGTCGTGGTAACAGTAGACAGAGTCCATGACTTGTTAATGGCTAAGACAATTCATCTAATTATTTAATTAACGGAGGTGTGTGTAACCAACACCTGCCCGTTATAGGCATCGGAGAAGGGCTTTTTTTAGGCGAGCAGTGAACAGTTCATGAGCAGTTCATAAACATGCATTGTATAGAGCGTGTTTCCATGTACCTGCTGCAGAGTGAAATATAACAGGGCCACAGGTAAGAGCAGCGCATCCAGGCCTTGCCCTGTGCAAAGTCGTGTTTGTACCCTGCTCTCCCCCTGTGGGTTGCTGAAAGTCGTCTCTGTTTGTTGGGTTGCAGGGTTGCTAACACCCCCCCACACACACACACACAGATGTAATGATGTTGGTATGCAGCTCTGTTTATCACAACACTGATTTGTTTACTGTGACAGAAGTTTAAAGAGAACAAAACCAGTGCCCTTAAGTGCATTTCACAGCCACTGTCTCCCCTCTTGCTGATTGACACCGAAAAGCTGCCACATTAGGAAACAAACTCTAAATGCGTGCCCTATCCGCAGCGGGTAACGGGAGCCCCGGGCGGGCGCTAGGACCGCGCGGAAGGAATGGGGTGGCCGCTGGTTGAGGAGGCGCTGTCCGCGGTGCAGCTGCAGACACGGCGAGGAGCAGCCGCATCTACCCAGCCAGGCACACACTCTCACACGGGCACCGACCCCCCGCCGACCGCTGCCCGCTCACCTCCGAGGCGCCTGGGCACCACCTGGGCACGCACCGCCATGGGAGAGACCCGCAGAGCCCGGCCCGGCTGCTCTCCCGGAGGGGCAAAGGAGATCTGGTTCTGAAGTGCAAGAACTGTGATATTGCGCAGGTAATGTTAGCATTGTGCGTTATTAAGTGTGTTGTCAATCCGGTCGCCTCGTTGCCGTTTTTTAATGCAATGTTTGTTTGTTTATTTATTGTATTTGTTTGCAAGCAGTAACTAGTTTGCACGGGAGGGAAAGGGTGACACTGAGTGTGCTGTGAAGTGTTGCAGTGAATGTGTGATGTCTCTGAAGTTCAGATCACCAAAGGAAAGTTCTCCAGTTCTCCTCTAGACTCCGGCTTGCAGGGACGTGCGGTGTGAGGCGTTACATGGTTTCATGTCAGGATGGGGCAGAGCTGGAGAAGACTGAGGAGGGAGAGAGAGAGAGATGAGTGAAGGACACATACAGCCAAAAGCCTGTATTCTGACCCCCTCCAAAGTGTTGTCCTGTGTGGCTGTGTTCCCAGTCTGTCACTGCAGAACTTGGGCTTTTTAGAGCAGTAGAGATGCATCTCCAATGGTCCTATAATGTCCTTAAGACCTGGACCAGCTTCACATCCCTCCTTACTCCCTCCCAGGGGAAGGGGTGAGATCTGGATCCTGGAAGCCCATAGCAGTATATTATCCCCTGGAAACTCTCACTAATGTTCGCATCAGGGAAAATTAGATCACAGCTTCAGCTAAAAGAGGTAGCAGCAGGGAGAGAGAGAGACAGACATATAGACAGAGGGAGAGAGGGAAAAGGGAAGGGGGAGAGAGAAGAGGGGATAGTGGTTGAGGGGAGAGGGCGAGGGGAGAGAGAGGATAGGGAAGGGGTGAAGGAGAGGGAGAGGGAGTGTGAGGGTGAGGGGTAAATTGAAGAGGGTTGAGCTCTCTTTGCCAGGAGCTGCTTCGGTTCCACCTGCAGGGCTGGCAGTGACACTCCCGGTCCAAGCAAATGCATGTCTGTCTTCAATAGCCCAGGGCCACACAGCTGTCTCTGTACAGGTGACTACTGTAAACAAGCCAATGTGCAAGAAAACAGCCATCAGCCATTATGGGTTAATAATGTGTGAGTGTGTGGGTGCTGCTGCAGCGTGGGAGACACAACCTGGCCTCCACAGTGGGAGTCTTATTCCCACCCTGTGTGCAGCGCTCAGGACAGAGAGGCCATGGATACACTGAGCAGGGGAAGGAATCCCGAGAGAGAGACAGAAAGACACAGTGCATGTGCTGTTGACTGTTAGCATGGCGATGGGATGCCGCTCGGCCCACAGAATGCCCCGGGCTGTGTGTGCGCTGTCACCGAGAGGCTGCCGTCCGACATCCTGGAGGCATTCTCCAGGTCTGCTGGAGACGAGCACCTCTTTGAAATGTCCGAGAACCACACTACAGGCACGGCAGCCTGATTGCAGACAGCCTGCAAAATCGCTTTGATATCCTGCCACTCTGCGCAGTGTTATTTAGATATGGCATGTTAAGTAATGCCACATGATGCCCACACACACAATGAGGTTAATAGGACAACAGGGGATTTCAATCTCTATCTCCTGGGGGGAAAGAGTGTTGGGGGGGAGGGCATAAAAACAACAACTGTACTGTGAGACACCAGAAATAAGTGAGTCTGACATGAAAAAAGCTGTACCTCGCAGCGCTCAGCAGCTGAGGCAGAATGGAATGCTTTTGCCCAAAATAAAACAAGGCGTTTCTTCAAACATGACCCTTCCACACCAATTATAAAGATATACAGTACAGCATGGATACTGTCGGGATCCTGTAACAGTACAGTGGGAGGGAGAGATCGGAGCCGGCGGGCTGCTCAGACGCTCCACGCTGCTCCACGTCTCGGCCTGTGCTGTTGCTGCTCAGACACCTGCTCTTGCTTGCACCAGCAGAGCCTTAGGGCCCTTATTCCTGCAGCTTATCATATTTCTCTCTCCTGCACCACCCCCAGACACACACACACTCACTCACTCTCACACACAAACACACACACACTCTCTCCCACACACTCACACTCTCACACAAACACGCACACACTCTCTCTCTCTCTCTCTCTCTCTCTCTCTCTCTCTCACACACACACACACACACACACATACACAGAAACAGAGCCGTTTATGATTACAAGGGCCAGGCTCCTCCCTGCCCAGGAGCTGTATTGACAGAGCTGGGTGGGAACTCAGACCTGCTCAAGTTTACCTGAAATTCAAACTCACCCCCACCCCCACCTACTCACCTATCTGACTCACCTTGGCAGCAGCCCACCCTTTGTCTGCCTGCTCACCTGCCCAAGCCCTTCCTGCAGTAGGGAAGAACTTGACTTGAGCCCCAGTTTTCATGTCGCCCTTTAAAATACAGGGTGATTTTTTAAAATTTGATGTGTAACCATACCAGTTGCTTATATTTTGGTAAGCCCTGTACATCTACATTCTGCTTTTCAGGGTTGGAGAGCAACCTGTAGAATAGACGCTAATGCTACACTTGGAGGAAGGGGACAACTCTCAGGAGAGTAAAAAAATCGAACTAAAGCTGATTTCCACACACCAGTAATGAAACCTCATTTGTGACAATGCAAAGTTAATCAGAAGCTTAAAACAAGGCTGCATGCTGCACCGCACCTCCACTGTACAGATGCTGGGAGACTGACGCCAAGCAGAGCTGGTCCCACTGATGCTGCTGAGCTTTAGGTGTTCATAGCTGCTTCCCTGAAACACCTCTCTTTTAGAAACGCATAAATCACCGCAGCTCTTCCGCAGAGGACCTGGCTTCTGTGGGTGTCTGTTGTTGTTGCAGCTTTGAGTTAAACTGATTCATGTGTGGTGTGTTTGTGCAAGAGAAGGAAGACTACCCTCCTGTGGACAGTCAGCGCACCTACACCAAAGCACTGTGACATTGTGCAATAAAACTTTTTGTTTTGCTATTATGTCTGTCTTTGTGCTGGTCAGTTGCTTCCTCTGTGATTTTCCCCCTCCACACACACACACACACACACACACACACACACACTCGTTCATCTTATTTAGATTGACATGTTTGTACATATTAAAAGCATTATACTTTGATTCGTGTAAAGTATTTATTATTTACTAAATTCCAGATGGAGGCTTTTATTGGGTCTGGGCCACTTGGGAGGGTCACGGAATAATATTGTAATGTTTAAAAACCCAGCTGTGACTCTTGGGTTGTGTTGCTTTCTTGTGCAAAATCTAGTGCAGCCGGTTCATGAACGTTTTTAGTCATTGTCTTTGTTTGTTTGTTTCAGGTGAGCATCTCGACATGTTCCCCCGAGTGAGAGTTCACTTCCCTCTGTTCTCCTCCTTCCTGCTGCTCCTCCTGTCCCTCCCTCACTCCCTCCCCTCACGGACCCCTCCCCGCCACCCCCACATCCCTTCCCTGATTCCCCACGCCACCCTGCTCCTGTCCCGGCCCCGCTTCAGCGCCCAGACCCAACTGGACTTCACCACGCACTGCAACGACACCTGCTTTCACCAGGGGGAGCTGCCGCCCAGCCGGGAGTCCCTGAGCGAACGCCTGGCCTACGAGACGCTGTACGCAGATGGCACACGCACCCTGACCACAGTGGACCTGGAGGCAGAAGATGAGGAGGAAGAGGGGGAGGGGGAAGAGAGAGGAGCTGTAGCTGCTACTCTGCCTCCCCCCAGCAGAAGACACAGGAGACACAAGAGGCAGATCTACGGGGCAGATGGCCGCTTCAACATCCAGGGTAACAACTTCCTGCTGGACTATCCCTTCTCAACAGCGGTGCGCATCTCCACGGGCTGCACTGGAGTGCTGGTGTCCGAGCGCCACGTGCTGACGGCCGCCCACTGTGTGCACGACGGCAAGGACTATGTGAAGGGTGCCCGCAAGCTGAGAGTGGGCTTCCTGTCACCGCCTGCCAATGTCACTGCCCCCACCATGCTCAGACGCCGCCCCCCCCTGGCACAGACAGAGAGGAAGCCGCTGGTGCGCTGGGTGCGTGTGCGGCGGACACGTGTCCCCAAGGGCTGGATCCAGGGCCCCCAGGAGGTGAGCATGGACTTCGACTATGCCCTGCTGGAGCTGCGCTCGCCACACCGCCGGCCCTTCATGCGTCTTTCCGTGGCCCCAGCTGCCCAAGACCTGGCAGGGAAGCGGATCCACTTCTCCGGCTTCGACAGCGACCGGGCCGGGGAACTGGTGTACCGGTTCTGCCCAGTGGAGGACGAGTCCAACGACCTCATCTACCAGCACTGCGACGCCCGCCCCGGCGCCAGTGGCTCGGGGGTGTACGGCCGCGTCTGGGACTCGGTGCTGGAACGCTGGGAGCGGAAAGTCATTGGTGTATTCTCAGGGCACCAGTGGCTGGAGATCAACGGCGAGAACCGCGACTTCAACGTGGCCGTGCGCTTCACACCACTCAAGTTTGCACAGATCTGCTACTGGGTCAAGGGCAACCACCTGGACTGCCTGCAGGACTGAGCCCCGCCTCAGTTCTGGCTGTATTGTAAAAAAAAACTGGCACTGAAGCTCTTTTTGAATTTGAGCCTCTTTACTGCGTAGGGACTTCAGCTTGGGATCTAGTGTTCATATAGGGATAATTTATGCATGGCAGGGTTTTATTGTGAAATCACGTCTTGTTTACTAATGAGCAAACAAACTGGAACTCTTGACTTGACTACGGGTTGGCCCGTAACCACTCCTGGTCTAGCTGTACTCACCGTGCGTGACTGAAGAAGCATGCAGGAGCTTTCCTGAACTTTTCCTGAACACTCCCTGAAATTTTCACCACGGCTAACCTAACCACTTTGGAGCTTCCTTCTCTTCTCAGCCGAAAGCCTCGCGTAGCAAAGCTGGTCTGGGAACAATGACAAACCAGTGAAGGTGTCATCCTTCCAAATGGTAAAACACTTTCCTCTGTCCTGTCCTTACATAGGACCTTGTTGACATCTCTGCCCTCTCTGTTGTGCAGAAGATAAAGACCAATCACATGGGGAGTCAATGGAGACCTTGGTCTGTTCCTGTGGTGGTGGGCTGCAGTGTAGCCAACTTCAAATATAAGCTCCTGGTTTGATTAATTTCCTGTTTTACCTGCTTCTGATTTTATGTATCGCAGGCTGATGATGCCCACTGCCTCTCCTGCTCGCTGACCCTCACTGACTTGTAACCACTGATCTAGACGTTCTCTTGTGTCTTTCTTTTTTTTGGGGTGGGAAGTAATATTCTAATATTCTTACATTTGCTGTCTTGTTCTCTGGATATTGCACAGTCCTTTCCGTAGAGCCAGATGTGTGTCTTTTAAACCATATGCATAAGACTGCATAAGAAAAAAATGAAGAAAGGAAATAAGCAGCAACAGTGTGTGGATTCAGCCAAGCATGTGACTGTAGTATGCTGGAAGGCAGCTTTGTGTGTCTGACATCACAAGGTAGGGGATTATAGTAACAGTGCCTTATACACCAAGAGATTTCTTACTGAGAAAACATAAAACTCTATATTGGTGTTTGTCTCATTTGAAATTACAAACCGGGAGGTGTACAATTGTATATTTTACAACAGGTTCAGACATCTCGATATAGAGCGATGGTGAAACCGACCAAATCAAAACTTTGCCCTACCCCTGAAACGCAAATTACAATCTTGCACCCAGTTAATCTTCAGGCAGACACTTTACACTACTTAATAGGGTATAGTACAAGATTGTTGTTCGTGATTTAGGTTCAAGTTTTCATTTGGTCCAGGCCCATAAATTGGATCTTGTATATAATTATTGGAGCAAACCAAACCAAAACTCTTTCTGCAGCACTTCAGCAGTGAGGTCTGCCACCCTGCAGTCACTCCCCACACGGGCACCATTCCCCTGCAGTGCACAGACTGGCAGTCTGCCCAGGCATCGCGGGACTGCAGATCTATTGAGATTTGTTCCATATGGTTTATAATATTTTAATAAACTAGATATTTGTTTACCTGTTTTTCCTGGTTTCTTTCTTTTATTTTATTTTCTTGTGTGTTGCTTTAACACCTAACTTGAGAGCCATGGAGTGCTGTCTGGGCTGCTCCTCCCGGTGTATGCAGTGCAGCACATAAACCAACCCTAAGACCCTTTTTCACTTCTACACCGGCCGTCTCAAGTCAATGACAAGACAAAGGGAATGTGTGTGGTGTCTGAACGCAGTCTGTAGATTTGCTGCTTTGCTGTATGGTCATGGATACTACAGAGAGTTAAAAGGGAACAGGTGAGTGGAGCTGTGAAGTTGGAAACAGGTGTGGGAAGCGTTGTCAGGATTCGTTTCAATCATATGTGTCATTCATGAACAGTACATTACAAGGTGCTCCATTTGTGGTTGAAATCAAGTGCATCGTTGCTTTTTCTACTATTAAATAACAATCTACAGGCATATATTTGAATTACTGTTCTAGAAGAAAAACTTCCTTGAGAGAAGATAAATTCTTTAACAAGGGTACTCATTGGTACATAGATGACCTCCAAACTGATTCATGGATATTTAGCGATGAGAAACATGCCAAGTGCTCTGGAATACTGCCACACACTGTGCTGTAAACCACTTAATTAATTCTTATAGTAGACACAGCACACATTTTGTCTTATCAACAATGAATACCATAATACAACTCCATCTAAATCAAAACATGCTGACCCTGTTTGAAAGCTCAGATTATGTGTTAAATCCAGTATTTTTAACAGTCTATAAATCCTGGCCCTATGTGTCAATATTGGATTCCTATTGCTCTGCATGCGAGAATACGCTGAGTCTTATTCTCTTGCAAGTTACACATTAATATCATACTTATCCCCCTGCATTCTGGTGCTGTACAGTGATTGCCCACAAGGGTTTTAATGCTCAGTATATTATATGTTGTAATGTTGTTACTGTTATAATAATTATTAATAATACTGCTACTTTTATTACAACCTATCACAGATATTGTAACTGCATAATATACCATAGCAATTTTAAATTATTATTAATAATAATGATTATTGTACCTGTTAGTATACTACAGCTACTAACTTACTTTTACATACAGTTTGACTCCTAAACTAAATTCTACTACTGCTACTAATACTTTGATTACTATCGCTGATATCCATATCCTCGGATACTTAAAATTCTAGTTGCACAGCAAGGTCTACACCCTGAGCCCGGAGTTCTCGCCGCGCACAAAGAAAGGAGCACGAAAACTACAGCTCCCATGAAGCTTTGCAACAGACGCAGGGAGCTCGGCCCCCTCTGTGCTGTGATAGGTCCATGCCTGAGCGCTGGCCCCATTACAGCCAATCGGTGTAGGGCACTCTGCTGTGACGGGGAGGGCGGGGAGACGGTGGCGTTGGTGGTGAGTGGGGGGGTTCACGTTCGTTACGCTCTACGTCAGCGTGGCGTGAATGGAAACCTGTCCAAGATGGCGGCGACCACGGAAAGCAGCAATGCTGGGGCTGGAAGCAAGCGAAAACACTTGGGGATCCCCGAGGCTGTGTTTGTGGTGAGGAGAAAACACCGATCCGTCGTGTCTCGGTTGGGACGGTGCCGGGGCGGAGGGGTTGGCGATCTGTGGGAGCGAGTACGGCGGAGGTATCAGTCCAGTCAGGGAGGAGTGTCCGTTACTACGGCCGGGACTCGCATCCTTAAAAGGCGTTAGCAGGCGCGTCGAGCCGGGCGGCGGAGAGCGGGGACCCGGGGTCTGGACGCGGGCACACGGCCCTCACAGTCCGAGGCTGACGAGTATAAACCGACCCGTTCCCGGCTGATCTCTCCGTTTCCAGGCGTGCACTTCATTGCAGTGCTTCCCAGGGCTCGCAGATCGGTCGCTTTTATCCTGTGTGGATCCATTCAAATAGAAATACACCCCATCCGTGAGATTATAATATTTCCGCAAAAGAAAAATGTTGTTGACAACTAAAGGTCGTGCATATTTGTATCAGAATGAGAAACAAAAATACAATATGAAGCTTTTTGTCCCTTTGCAGTGCAGGGACAGTGACGGGCAGCGAGGCAGGCAGGGAGATTGTCGGTAGCCTCGACTGTGTGAAACTATCCCATGTGTGCTGATCATGTATTTACCCTGTGTTGTGCATCTGTACTGCAAAGTGCTGATCCACATCAAGCTCGGACTGCTGATGTCGATTTAATGAAGGTGAGACATACCTAGAAGGGAAAGTGGTTTTGAAAGATTGTTACAAATCAATACACGTCTTAACCCCGCCCACAAACACACAGGCAGGCAATTATCAATCAGAATCCAAATGATTCATTAAAATATCAGCTTTAAGATACTGTGTCTGAAGGGTGCTGTGTAGCATGAAGGCAGTTGTGGTATGTGACTCAACCAGCATATTGTTACTGATTCATGGTTAATTTATTCCATGGTCTAGTGGTTCTCTCCATGGCATTTGAAACCCAAAACCCCTTAGTTTCTGCCAGCTTGTGTGCTGCTGCACGAGCATTAAATGACCCGTTTGAAGCCCATTACTGAAACCCTGTTGCCCTGCATCTGACAGGAGGATGTGGACACCTTCATGAAGCAGCCAGGGAATGAGACGGCCGACGCAGTGCTCAGAAAGCTGGATGAGCAGTACCAGAAATACAAGTTTATGGAACTCAATCTGGCCCAGAAGAAGCTGAGGTAAGAGGGCAGTGAGGAGAGGGACACGGAGGGAGCCACGGAAGAGGGGCAAAGGGAGTGAGGTGTAGATGTACACTTACCTTTATTTGTTTATGTATTTTCTCCTGTAAATTTCAATCACCAGCACTTCCAGCTTGGACCAGACGGTTCACGGCACTTTTATTTATCTCATAGTGAGAGGGAGAGACGGACATAAAACTGGAGTCCATAAAAAGAGATGTAGGGGAGTGGTGCAAAGGGGACTCATTTCTAAACCTCCTTTTGTTTCCTTTGCTTTCGTTTTTGTTTGTTTCTTCCCCTCTAGACTGAAGAGCCAGATCCCCCAGATTAAGCAGACCTTAGAGATTTTGAAACACATGCAGAAGAAGAAGGTGAGGCTGTGTAACTTTGTGAGGCTACCAAGATAATTGCATATTCACGTGTGTGTAGCGTGTGTATGTTGTGTTAGTATGTTACTGTATGGGTGTATTTTCCAACTGCTCAGTATATATTTTTTCTGCCCTCTTTAGGAGACGACAGACCCAATGGAGACACATTTCCTGTTAGCTGATAACCTTTACTGCAAGGCGTCCGTGCCGCCCACAGATAAAGTCTGCTTGTGGTTGGGTGTAAGTTGGCATGACTAGAGTGTGCTGATGTGGCAGGTTTTTGTTTGTTTGGAACAGGAATAGTTAACAAATAAAATTAAATAGTATTTCAAGTAGTGTATTATAGATTAGCCAGTTTATATCTTGATTCATTGCTCTGTGTAGGAGGCCCTAGTGTAAATCTACACTGACCGTGTCAAGGGTGAAGTGGGAATTGACAGATATGCTTGCAGGCAAGAGCTGGCCAATAGCAGTTGTGCATGTGGGACTAAGCTAACCAATGAGAGTTGTGTTTAGGAGGGAGGTGATCAATTGGATGGTAGTGGTTATAAAGGGACTAATAGGTGCTGTCTGTCCTGCAGCTATCTGACGCACATATTCTGCTTTATCCATTCCAGAACTACAGCTCTGAAAAAGGGAAGTTGTAGAAACCTTCCTGTTGTTCATCCCTCTCTCTCCGCTTCACCCTTTCCTCTCCTCCATCCCTCTCTGTCTATGCCCCTTCCCTTTCCTCTCTCCCTCCCTCCCACCCTCCCACTCCAGGCAAACGTGATGCTGGAGTACGACATCGACGAGGCCCAGGCTCTGCTGGAGAAGAACCTGGCCACCGCCTCGCGCAACCTGGAGTCCCTGGAGGAGGACCTCGACTTCCTGCGGGACCAGTTCACCACCACTGAAGTCAGTATCCTTTTCCTGGTGCTAGAGTACCGCGCAGGTCTCCCGTTCCACTGAGAGGACCGAAGCATCCGTGGGCCCATATGGTTGAGGTGAGTGTGGTTTTGTGGCCTGTGGTCTCCTGCGAAAGGCCTGGAGGGCACGTGTATGGGCCGTGTCTCTCTCTGCTGTGCACCGTTTGTGTTCCTTGACCACTGCCTTCCCAGACATGGCGCGCGTGTACAACTGGGACGTGAAGCGGAGGAACAAGGACAACCCCTCCAAAAACGCAGACAAGTCTTAAAGCAGCCCAGCCCGCCCCCCCCCATCCCGCCCTCCTGACGTCCTGATCACAATTATTTTTTTTATTATTATTATTATTATTTTGTCTTTGGGGGAAAAAAAAAAAAACAGAAAAGCCAAAAGTCACCAAGTTTGTTTTTTTGTTGTTTATTTATTTTTTTATTCAGAGACTGTAGATGGATCACTGTCCCCTGTTAGAGCCAGACTTTTGTCTGGGGTGTGGGGTGCAGAGAGGGGTGTTTAGGGTAGATAGCGGTGTGAGGCAGTCAGGTTGCATGTTCTGATATAAACCGAGTGTCTCTGTAGCCCACTGCGCTGCTACCCGTGCTGCGCTGGCCGGCTGTCCTGTACGTCTGTCACGGTTCACAGGATTTAAGTTCTACTTCTGCTTGACCAACCTTCTCTCCTTCCCAACCAGGTGTCCCTTCCCATCCTGCCCTGTCCCTTCCCATCTCGTTTCTCCCCTGTGTCTTGTGAGAGGACAGGAGCTGTGGCTGTCAGACAGTGCTCTGTGGTATTTATTAGTCTTGGTGTTATTCAATCGTAATAATGATATGGAAATTTAGGCAAAAAGGTGCTCTGCGGTCCTGTGTGTCTGTCTCTGTTTGCTTACATGTCCTGTACGGGTGTGACAATAGAAAAACGTGATAGATTCAGCCACTGCAAATTCACCACCACCAGTGCCCTTCGCTGCCCCCTGTTGGTGGGAGTGTGGCATAGGCACTATTCTTCGCAGAGTTGTCTAAATCTGCTGAGTAGTCTCTGCACCCTGCCCCACAATAGAAGTGGTCATCTGTAAGCGGAAGACCATTCAATATTCCCCACTCCAAAGACGCCTTTGCCAGCTGGATGTGCTGAAATGCATAGGCGTGGCCTGGGTGCCAAATCCAATACTATGTGCCCCTGTGTAGCACCTTGCCAGCTGTTGCCACATCTGAACACCCTGCCTGCGCTCCTTCCCTTACCTGCCCCACCAGTCCTTGAGGGCTGCCTAGTCTTGTGGTCTTTCGTTCCACTGGAGCTGTTAATTAGCTGTTTGAGTTAATTAACTATTTAATTGGCACCAGGTTACCCCCTCCCCAAAAGAAAACTGGTGTTTTAAGGAGGTCTATTAACTGGAGCCCCAACCCCCAGGACTGGAGTAGCAGCACAAAGGTGTAGAGCATTGTCAGGGTGATACAGGGTTTCTCAGTCCTGGTCCCAGGGGCCCCATTTTTTCCCTCGGCAAGCTTGACGCGAGACGTATGGTTTGGAGACTTGTTTGTGTTTTTCTGTTTGACTGTTGTTCCTGCTTGTGTGTCTTGTCTTTTAACCCTGAGAAGCACAGGCCTTCGACAGTCCCAGCCGATGCACGCCTGCACCTGTCCGAACAGCGAACCTGTGACGTTTGTTTTGCAAAATGACCAGTAATAATAATCATTATTAAATGGATAGTAATAATACTAATAATAAAATGCCATTTCTACAACTTAAACTGTGTGTGTATCCTTGGTTCTTGTGCTTGGTTCAGGGGCAGAGTGACAAGGCTGTCCAACAGGCCACAACGTTAATGTTTCCAGTGCACCTCCCGTGGGTAGGATCTTGCAAACCTTTTACAGCTGGAGGTGATGCTTCCTCTCACACACTCCCCTCCCCACATCTTTGTATTTTATTTCCTGTCGTCTTAAATTGGAGATTTCATCTACTTCAGCATTTTCAAACGTCCCATATTCAGGGTGCAGCATGATGCATGTGAACAGTGCACCTCCTACCTTTCTAGCATTCCACCTTTATTTTTTTGTTTTGGTTTTTGTGCTGCCATCTAGTGTCACAAAGCAGTACTTCAGCTAAAGTCAATCTGAACCCCGAACAAAGCTTCTCTATCTTGTAAATCGTGTGTATGTGAGAGAGCTTATGTTCACAGCAGGGGATGCAGGGACAGATTCTATGCTTTAAGCCTGTTGTCCTACACTTCCTGAGAGTGTACACAGCAAGGCCAAAGGGGTAGAGAGGTATTCCAAGTTTTCCAGGCATTTTCCACCATGAATAGTCAGTTTTCTTTGTTGTTGAAGTAGCGTTCATGCAGGCAGGAGCAGTGAATGAAGCCTTAGATAGACTCTCGACCCTGTCTGTGTGTGGGATACATTCTCACCCTGTCCACACCAGCTGTATGGAATGTGGAGACAAAGCAAAAAAGATGGAGGGGGAGGGTCTGCATGTGGCCATAGCATCTGCTGCAGCACTAGTTTCAATCACATCTGTCAAGGTTGTCAAGCTCCTCCCACTGTGCTGCTCTCTGTCCCTTTCTAAAATAACAAACCGGACACCTGGCAGGAGTGTGCTGGGCCTGCGGACGCTCTGAGCAGGTTTTGGGTTATATATGTATCGGGGGGGTGCTCCTTTCACAAAGTACAACATTGTCAGATCTCAATTTCACATCTTTTATACCCCACCCTCCTCTTTCTGCTGCCGTCCCCTCCCTCCGCTTCCTGTGACACTTGGTTTTACAGGCCTCAGATCCCTGAACTGGCCCGCCACTCTTAACCACATCAAATCGGTTCCATCAGCAGGGACTCAGATTTACCATTGTACGTGTTAAATCGGTGTGGTGCACGTTTTGTTAGGAAAGAACTGCTGGGCGTTTCTTCGGTGTTTGAGGAGCTGCAGGTCCATAGTGCAGGAGGCTTCAGGATGGACGAGAGAGAGGCTTGGCCGGCATCCAGGAGATGCATGTGAGCACTCGGAGCCGGCAGCGGCTAGGATAGGAAACCCACAGAATCAAAACACGAGACACAGAGTTTAGTTTTAACAAGAAAAAAGGAGTTTACAAGTCACAGATTTTTTTTTTTTTTTTGTTTAGTACATTTCAGGTCTTTAGCTAGGTACAGGTCCTGTTTCATACCCATTACAGCTACATACATTGTACAGCTTTTTGAGTTGGTAGGGGTTAAAGAAAGAAAGGAAGGAAAAAAAAAACATTTCAGCACCTACAGCTTAGGAATTTGCCAAGAAAGAGATGGAGAGAGAGAGGAAGGGAGAGGGATATAAAGAGAAGAAAACAGAGAAGCAAAATTTGTTACCAGAGCTAATGCCATGGAGAGCGAGGACAGAGCTCAGAGCTGTACAACGGAGCGGGCTGCTGGTGAAGCTCCGGGAAGCTGGGCGGGCAGAATGTATGCAGAAGCCACTTGTGTACCTTAATAGCACTGGTACTGCGAGAAGGCATGAGGAGGTGGGCGGGGGGTGCTGTTGTTTCTGTAACCTCAGGGAGAGAGTGGCATAGGACATGGCCTTTCATCGGGGCAGAGGATCTCTCCACCACCAGTTTTAAAGAGCCCATCTTTGGGGGCAGAGGGCAGGGGGAGGTAGGGAAAGAGCCCAATGGCCAACTAGGCAGCTCTGAGTGTCTTTATTATAGAGAGAGACAGAGAGAGAGAGAGAGAGAGAGAGAAAAGAAGAATAAACATATTGTTTCCTCATGCATCCTTCACCCCCTCCCACTAAAATGTAAAGATGGAGCCCCCCCTTCCCATTCTAGCCATAATGGTAATATGAAACCTAAACCCTGAGCCTAACTCTAAACTCCCTCCCACTTTCCTGTCCTGCACACGCACGTGCGTACCCACACACACTGCCCTCTTCCCCTAGGCATTGAGACTGGGCAGCCCAACACGCTCGGGCTCTTGGCTCACTCTCAGGGTGTTGAAGCAGCGCAGTGCGGCGGGTCGGTCACTCTGCTGGCGAGCCTGTGCGGACCAGGCGGGCACTCGGTGGTGTGCCTGCCACTGCAGTTCCCAAGGTAACTTTCTCCCCCACCTCTCCCAAAAAGCAAAATTTACAAAAACAAAACAAACCTCTCTCTACCTCAGGTCAAGGTGCATTAGGCTTGTGAACCTGTCATTTGGTCAGGCATAAGACACTTCTGTTTTTCTGTTGCTTTCTTAGCGTTTCATGCACTCGCACGCACTTGCGTACACACACAAACACAGGCACACATGCATCCAACACGCAGGTCAGTTCAGTCCAGGCCCAGGTCAGCCCAGATCAGCCAGGCCCCAGTGGAGACTGGGCACAATGGGAAGGTGTGGGGGGCAGTCTCTGTACTTCCTGTTTGTGAACTGGGCAGAGGAAGCACCAAGGTCAGAGGTCACGGGGTTATCATAGCCTGGAAGAGTTGGGGGGCTGGACACAGAAGTAGGATGCTCTCACACTGACACCTTTGCCTCGTTAGTGCATTCATGTGTTTCATTGTTTGTTTTAATTATTAATAAATGTTGAATTGTTTTATTTCAATTTCTCCTATGCTCCCCCCTCCCTTTAGCAAATACCTAGGGCTTAACGGTATTATGTCAGCATAATACAGGTTACCTCATTGAACTAGGATGTATGCTTATTGTATTTTGTATTGATTGTTCTACTGCACTTTTGTAATGCTTCTTGTGTAAACTGTAAGTCACTCTGAATAAGGGTAAATAAAAAATCATGCTATTTATTTCTTATGTCCTACAACAGTTAACATCAGGTCCATGGCACAGTTCCAGTCCTCGAGGGCTAAAGGGTTTTCTGGTTTTTATTTCCCCTCAGGTAGCTCTTAATTACACAATTGCTTGAAAGTCATATCTGGTATAAGAAGTCAAACCAGCCTGTGTTTCAGTCAGGTCTGAATCAGGTGCTAATAGAAAATTGCCCATTAAAGCAGCAGGAGTGCCCCTGGCAGACACGCCGACGCCCAGCCCTGGTTTGGTGTTTCAATCCAGTCTTCTGCCCTGTCGCTTGCCATGTGCCCATGCTGAGTGTCCCATTCCCCCCCCTCCCACCACGCTCACAGCTCACAGCTCACAGCTCACAGTCCTGTATCTCGAGACACTGCATGACACTGAGCTTCAGGCAGATGCACGTGATCACCAGTCACATGGAGCAGGGTGCCCGGTCAGCTGACCAGCTCAACTCAGGTCACTGCAGAGCTGTGCCAGCGAAAGAAAAGGTGTGAGAATGTGCATAGAAACACAAACACACATGCATATTATGCAGTACTGGGCCAGCTCACATAGGTGATGAAGGAGAATCCATGCTGCATTACACACTAGGCTGACTTCCTTATCCACCCAGAACTTCTATTAACTGGTGGGCTAGTGTAGAGAACCCAGGGCAGAATGCCTGGTATTCCTGTGAACAGAGCATGACTTACTCTCAATGGGGCCTCCAGTGGCTGACCCGTCTGCCGACCGGCATGACCAGGGGTGTGTGTGCCTGCTGCCACAGTACAGCACAGGCCAGGCGGGCAGGGGACAGGCCACGGAGTGTCAGGTCTGTCCTGTGCGTGTACAACCTGTGACCTATGACCTGAGCCATCCAGCCCTCATCAAAGTGGAGAGCCACACACACACCCACACACAGGCACACACAGGTGCACTCACTCACACACACACACACTGCTGCAGTCCCGCGCTCCAAAAAAAAAAATCTTCTAAAATCAAACGCAAAACTAAAGCAAGAAACTAAAAAGTTTTTTTTTTTTTAAATACAATTAATTAAACAAACAATATATAAAAACAATTAGTGTTATGGGTCTGGGTGTGCGGCATCGGCAGAGATGAGGAACGGGTTTAAATATGTAGGCAGGGACCCACTTATGAGATTTGTTTTTGGGGGGGACTACATCATTTTCTCACTACTGGCTCTCTGAAGGGTAGTGTTTCAGTACCGCGAATGTTACACTGCGAGATGTCGGGAAGCAAAGTAAAGCGCATTGTGTTCTGTTTGTCTGTTATTTTGTTTGTTAACACTCAAGAAACTAAACAGAAAAAAAAAAGAAAAGAAATGGAGAAAGCCCGAGCCCCGGTCTGCAGGGGAGCTACGAACACAGTACATGATCCAGTTCTGACCCGGGCCACGTAATGCCCAGTTCCCGGCAGCGAGCGGACACAAGCCCGTTGGGAGCTGCAGGGGTGGACACAGGGAGAGTGGCGTCCAGTGTCTGATCTTCACAGCGGTGTTAGCATCCCTTACACCAGGTCCCTCAATTTTACAAGGCTTTGTCCCACAGTTTCCACACCCCCTTTCCTCGCCTTTACTCTTTTTTTTTCCTTTTTTTTCTGGGGGGGGGGGGGGGGGCAAGAAAGTAATTGTCATGTGTTAGCCAGTAGTTCTTGGGTTTATGTTTCTCATCCACAGTCACACTGACCGTCTGCCCCTTCCTGTTCGTATATATTTATATATTTAAATATATATATATATATATATATATGGAGGAAGGGTTACTGTAAAGTGTTAAAGGAAAATTAAGAAAAATAAAAAAAATGGCGGGGGTGTGCCTGGCCGTCTCCAGGGCTCTGGCACAGGAGGAGAGACGAAATGCTGCATGGCTCCCCTTGCCTGCTGTAATGGGGCAACTGCAGCGCAGCACATGCGCACACAGGAAGGGTGGGGAGGCGTTGGTGGGAAGGGGGCGGTGGAGGGCTTCAAGGGCTGACTGTGTGTAGACGTCAGAAGGGCCGGGATAAAGAGAGAAATAGAGGGAGAGGGAACAGGAGAGAGAGAGATTGAGAGAGAGAATGAGAGAGTGAGGAGGAGAGAGGGAGAGGGAGAGAGGTGGATTCCGTTTGACCGCCTTTGATTATGATATAAAAAACGGGAGACCAGGAGGTCATAGTGGAGGAGGCCGAGGCTGGGGGCGGACATTGGGGTCAGGGGGCTTTGGGGCTCTGTTGGAGGAAGAGTGGGTAAGGCTGGGGTAACAGAGGGTCCACGGAAGGGGGTGGGAAGGGGGTCTGAGGGGAGAGAGGGCCGGGGCAGTGGCGATCAACACAGGCAACGGCGGTCGCTCTTGGTGGCCTCATCGGAGGAGTGCACCATGTTGGGCACGAAGCCGCTCTTCACCCCCTCCCAGCCCTCCTGCACGGTGATGTCACCACGCTTGACCAGCTCGAAGATATCGCGTGTCAGGTCGGTGAAGGCCTTCTCCACGTTGATGGCGTCACGGGCCGAGGTCTCCACGTACCGCATGCTGTACGCCCCCGCTAGTTTCTCCGCTTCTTGCCGGCTCACCTGCCGCTGGGCCTCCAGGTCACACTTGTGCCCCACCAGCAGGAAGACGATGCGGTGCGGCTGCACGTGGCTGCGCGCCTCCTCCAGCCACTCGTGCACGTTCTGAAAGGACCGCCGGTTAGTGATGTCGAACAGCAGCAGCCCTCCCACCGAGTTTCGGTAGTAGGCCCGGGTGATCGACCTGCACGAGAAACAGGGAGAAGGGGAGAGGGCAGGAGCAAAAGTGATTAAAGGGGGTGGAGGGGGAGACAGAGCCAGAAGAGGAGAGGGAGAAACATGGTGGGGGAAAAAGGGACAAGAGAGAGGGAGGTCAGCACCAGCAGTACCACAGCTCACACGATCACAGCAGTCACTCACAGCCAAAGACCAGATACACACAGCAGCCCCCGCTCAAGACCGCCGAAGGTCAGTTCCAAACCACCTACATAGCACCTGCCATATGAAAATGAGCAAACACTGATCTCCCAAGGAACAATATGATCAGTCTAAAGCTGACTTACTGCATGCCTGTCACCCCAAAAAATGAATGTAATATTTTACATACTTAGTGAAAGCATTTGCTCACTTCATGTGGAGTTTGCAAGACCATTTAAGGATACCCTCCAATGTAAAGACATAACCAGCTCTCCTGATGCACCTGCCACCCTGCCTTCTAAGAAGCCCACCACCTGAGTCACATGCTTCTTCGACTTATGTCATCACGCCCTGAAGTCCTACCCAGCTCCAGCCATGATATCATATGCCTGTGTAATGCATACATCATGAGTTATCTTTTACGTCATGGGTGGGTGGTGGCCAGTTAAATCCCCCGCTCTCCCGTTTTAATGCATGATTCCTGTAGAAACTCAACAGGAGGGGATGAAACATACCCGCCACATGACTAGTTACATACTGTACCAGAACACACACACACACACACACATGTACACACTGCAACACTCTACCTGAACCTCTCCTGTCCCGCCGTGTCCCAGATCTGGAGTTTGATGCGTTTGCCGGGCTCTATCTCCACCAGCCGCGAAAAGAAATCCACGCCGACCGTCGGGTCAGACACCTGGGCGAAGCGTCCCTCGGTGAAGCGACGGATCAGGCACGACTTGCCCACGGTGGAGTCGCCAATCACGATCAGACGGAACTGGTACAGCCATATCGCTTCCATGTCGCCCGGAGTCTGCGAGACACACACACCGCAGAACTGTGATGTCCAGTTGGTGTCAAAATCACCCCCTCCTCCTCCTCCTCCTCCTCCTCCTCCTCCTCCTCCTGCTCCTCCGCTACCCCCCTCACCGCCTCAGTTTTTTTATTTGAAGAGAGAGGTGCTGGTGAATTTCAACTAGGGTTGCCTGGAGCTGAATCCAACGATTCTTTGTCCTCGCTGTGATAGTCAGCGTGCTTTTCATTCATCAAAAGATGCGACTCATGTGTCACCTCGCTATGACGGAATAATACCCCCCCCACACACACACAACGCACACGTTAATAGGATGTCAAATTCAGTGAATGCAGGTTATTCGGTTTGTTTATTGATTTTGTGTTGGTCTGTTTGCTTGCTCGGCTGAAACGGCTCTGATCGAGATGCAAACGAAGCCAGCTGCAGAATCTGAAGCTTTCGCGAAAAACAGATGTCCCTGCAAACGCATCGCGTTAAACCCATTTAATCCGTCCACAGCTTCTTAATCGTAGTATAGGAAAGTAGCCAAGGGATGATATATCTATGTACATGTGTTTTCTGGTTGTCGATGTTTTGTCCATTCTGCTTGCACTCCGCCATCGTCCAACACCGTGCAATGAAACCGTGCACACAAAACTCTCTGTGAAACTAAACCAGCGAATAACGGATCATGCAAAACATGAAGAACGCAATCATGTCCCAAGCTCACATGAAAAATGCATCAGTTCACACCGGGACTCCTCAAATATACCGAGATGGGGTGGGGAGGGGAGGGGAGGAGGAGGAGGAGGAGGAGGGTGGAGGCCTCGCTTGGGTCATTAAAAAAACATCTGTATTAATATTTTAAACACTTCCCGTTTATCTCGGGTGCTCTGCTCTGCTCTGCTCTGCTCTGCTTTGGCTCCAGCTGCCGCCGTCTCCCGCGGCACAAAGCAGGGGTTTGATGAGCAGCTCTGGTGCTCTGGTGGTCTGGTGCTCTGGTGCTCTGGTGCTCTGGTGCTCTGGTGCTCTGGTGCTCTGGTGCTCTGGTGGTCAGTGCAGCGCTGCCGTGCTGCTCCGGCGCTCTATTGTGCCAAAACGCCAGAGCCGGAGTCCAGGCCGAGGACGCGCTCACTGCACCAAAACACCGACCCGCCGTCCACACCATCCGACCCCACACAATGTCTCGGCAAGCTCCAAGGTCAGACAGCCTCCATTTTGCACATATCAGCTGGCACCCGAAGCCCGTGGACATTAACAGCTTCAGCTAGGTATACCATTTAGTCTAACTGACAACATTTCCCCCCTTGTATTTCCATTAATAAGCATCAGTGTTTGATCACAATTTGATCGGAACAACACCGAACAACACAATCGTCCTTTGTTTTGCATTGATTTTTCTTTTTCTTATTTTGAAATAGCTTGTTTATGTAAATGAGAGACCCATGCGATTAAAAAGAACACTACACATATACAGATACATGTACGTGTTAAACAATTCAATATTATGATATATTAATACACGTACGATATACTAATACATATTGTGATTTTATTATACTCATATATAATATACCAATATATATATTATTTATTTATGAATTTGAAAATGTATTGGAAATCTTCTAATATCGCCGTAAACGAGCCAATACTATAATAAAACAAATGCATTGAGACAATCAGACCTAAATAAATAATGATATCGTTTGTAATTACCGTGTTGTATGGTGAAGCCTCTCAGAGCGTTTAAACAGCAGGCTCCATGTTTCAGAGACTGTCTTTTCCCCTGGAAATACAAACAGAATACACAGTCCAATGCCAATCATAAAAGCTTATCCAAACGTTATTTTATTTTCCCCCTGCACAAAAATAAAATAAAAAAAACCCCATAAAAATCCAGCTACTTCGCTCGCTGCACACTCTCTACGGGAAAAACACTTGCCTTCAACGTATCATTCGTTTATTTAAAAAAAAAAGATATAAAACAATATCCTTGTTTGGTTAGATGTTCTTTAAAGAGTCACATTAGAGTCCTCCTTCCCGAGCGTGGGTTGTTTTATTCCAGTTATTTCATGTTTTAAAGATGGAGAAATGTTTGGAAAATTTGCTGATGAAATGGCAGCAACACAAGCATCATATAGCCTGACTCATCCAGCATCAGCACCAGCGCCATAATAACCCTAATATAAGCGAATCACGCACTTCCTGTTGCACTCCACATGCGCCGAGAGGCGTTACCGTAAACCTTGTGCTATTGGTCGTTATATACAAAGGCAAAGAAAGCCACATTATCGTACCAGCAGGGCGCTCTGATTAACACGTTTTAACTTCGGTCAGTTTACGTTAGGAATAATTGACTAATTGACTATGGTCTTTATCATTATTATACAGTCTGATTTGACTTCAAAGCATATTTGCATAATTTCAGTAATGGCAGACTGTTTTGCTGGAATAATCTGAAATTGTAATCTTATAAATCAATCATTTTAAATTATATAATTTGTAAAGTAGTAGTAGTAGTAGTTGTCGTAGTAGTAGTAATAACAGCAGCAGTTATAAATAATATTAATGAGAATGTTAAATAAAAATACAGGATAAGGATAAGTGCAAAAGCTGTGACAGTAATGATTGTTTGAACAGAATATAGTATATTGATTTACAACTCTAAATTTGGACTGTATGTAAGTGTGTGTCGTCAGTGTATGTGTGTGCTTCTGCTATGAGAATAGACACCATCAGGCCTCCACCTTGCGAGAATACAGTGAGCGTAGCAGGCGAGAACAGGGCAGAGTGTGTATACTGTCGCTTTCCAGTCACTGCTGGAGTTGTGTAATGCATTGCAAAAGCTCAGATGGAGCAGAGGATAAGCATTACTTTACAGGAAATGATATGGGGTACTGAATATGTACTTAATTTAAAGGCACTTGCAATCATTCACTTAATTTTTGTTGCAGTTTAATGTTAATTATATGCGCTGCTTACTATGGAAACTTAAACTGAGGTAGAGAATTGTAAGTATATCAACAACACATTACTCTGATAATACCTCAGTGCACCTCCCTACATTTTACAGTGGTTTCACATTACACCACCACTCTACACGTTGTACCACAGTATACTATATTACACTTGATTGTGTTTTTACCACAGTATACCACACTACCCTTTACTTTTTTTACCACGGTACACCCCGGCACACTACACCCTACACCACCCATAGCCATGGAATTGAAATTCACTGAAAGCACACTACACTGACACTCTAGCACCTGGATTCTAAACACAGCCCTGAGGAACACATTGCTGCAGGTAGCACTGCAGTGTGACCTCAACACGCATACATACGATACAATCATACAACTCAATACAATCTGGAACAAACTCCCCAGCGATGTGGTTGAAGCTGACAATTTGGCAACATTTAAAAATAGACTGGATAGAATCCTTGGATCACTTAGTTATTAATGCACACCAAACAAGCACGATGGGTCGAATGGCCTCCTCTCATTTGTACACTTTCTTATGTTCTTAAGTCACCAGAGATTATTTTATAATGTAAAATGCATATTCAGGTTAAACAGGGGAACAAGGCTAGGTAAGCAGTTAAAAAACAGTCAGTCAATGAGAAAAATAAAAATAATAATTTAACATGTATATCTTTGATCACAAAGTAGGAATAACAGCTTATATGTACTGCACTTTATTTGAAATTACTGTATAATGCACAAACAAGCTTTATTACATAGCAATTTACATGTCAGCCCGGTGTTAATGACCTGGACACATTATAACACAATACAAGTTAATCTCTGATCACTCCCTGCTCCTCAGTTACTTTTTACGCACATTGTAAATAAAAAGAGCGCACCCTTTGTGGTGCATACTGGGTGTTGTAGTTAGTTTCTACGTTATTTTATTGACTACAACTTCCACTTTCCAGCGGCAGGGGCGTGTCTGAGTGCGCAGCGCAGCGCAGAGACAGTGATCGGGGCTGCAGGGGCGCAGCGAGCGGCAGGGATTTTGGGAAGAGAAGTCCTCTTTTTACATACGTTTACAAACCTACTGTTCTCTTTTTAAAATTATTGATTTTATGTTATTTTGCAAGCAGGGGATAAGGAA